>NW_028249628.1:0-107367 GCF_964263255.1 Lissotriton vulgaris
CTGGCACACCAGTGGTAAATCCTTGTATATTCTTGGCACCTGTAGCATAGCAATGTTCACTTCTGACATACACCGGCCCCGGCTGAGGTAATAGAAATTTTCAGGTAGCCAAAGTGTCCCCCAACTCGCACCCTATCCATGCACCCATGTTCCTTGTATGTCGTGTAACTTCTGTTCTGTTCATGCTAGAAAGACGCATATAGATTTGCGTCCATCCTTAACATGTTAGCTATCCAGTCATGCTTGAAAATCCAGTTCAATAGGTTTCTAAACCTATGGTGCCAACGTCTTTACATGGTACACTTTTGAATAAAGCACACGTTTTCTCCATGTTTCCTGGCCCAGTCGAGCTAGGCCCTTAACGAGTCTCCAAGTTTATTTCTGCCTCTGAAAGCTGCAGTTTAGGTATGCATCCCTGACCTCTACCTTGCATCCTGCACAGACGAGCGGTGCCCGGCTCGGCCTGCTTGCCTGCCAAAACGTTATATTGCCTACAGTTATCTGTTCAGCCTCCGCGAAAACACATTCCAGTCTAGTGAAATAGGTAAACATATTCCCAGCTGCAGAGCAAAGGGCCTTGCCTTCCTGTCTCCGTGCAAGTAATTTACTGCTCCCGTTACCATGGTAGGCCCATGGCCCCCGCACTCTACATGAAGATCCCTTTGCACGCACTAGCATTCAGTGATGAACGGCCTCTGCCCGAGAGACCTTTTACTTCAGACACTACATCCTCCAAACATGAGATACCAGATATACTATAGGTGCAGGTCGTTCTGACACTCCAGACATCAGTCTCCTCTACTCGTGCAAAAGTCAAAGCCCCCAGTTCTCCCCAGTTACACGTCATGCTCAGTTGCGCGCGCATCTAGGTTAGAAGTTTCTGCCGACTCTGCAAACTTTCACTAAGCCTCCACCCACTTGTGACGTTTCATGTTACGTTTCTCTGACGCCCATGTGTACGCCTTCTTACACGCCTCCTGTTACGCACATGTGTTCTTATCTCTCTCTTTTCACCTGTTACGCCTACTGCATTGGAATCAAGTGTACCGTTTTACTATATATAATATGTACTGTTAATAAAAAGTTGAATGTCCCTTCCTGAACCTTAGTGGTGATGGAACATGATGGCCAATCCTCGAGGATTTTCCATTAAAGCCCGTATGACTCAGATCCCACGGACTCTGCCTCTCATTTGAATGAGCTGTCTTTTACTTTTAATTGTATGGAAAAATGATACGGTAAAATCTATTTACCACACGGCAACAAGTTGATTATTAGTGGCATGTTGTGGGCACTGATGGCGCGATGATGCCAGTCTCTAGCATAATGCTGAACCCAAGATTTATGATGATAATTTCTAACACATTCTTCTATGGTGTGATGTTGTCGAAACCTGGTATAAAGCTTGTCCTGGCAAAAAGGTGGCCATTTCTGGCATATTGTGGGCATCCATGACTCGATGTTGCTTTCCTCTGGAACAATAATGTCATAATGTTGGTAATTCCTGGCATATTGTAGACTACCATGGCATGATGATTTCCATTCTTGGTATAATGCAGAATTTAGGCTATTATTGGTATAATGTGAGCATCTACCTAGGAGATAGTAGCATGGGCATGCACACAGATTGTAGCCATAGTATGGCAGTAATACATGCGAATATTTGTTGTTGACAAATTGATATTTGATCATAGTCACTAAAGATAAAAAGAGTCTATTTGCGGACAAAAGATGTATTTTTGTAATGAAAACGCTAAGCTCTTGTTTGGGGGTACTGAATTTATTTTTTCCAAAATGTGTAACTTGTATTTGAGGCCAAATAATGTGGTTTTTTCCATACATTTTAGAAACGATGTTTCAGAAGAGATTTTTTATATTTCCAGATATGTATTTGAAACTGATATTTTCGTGACAACCTTGCAGATGGTTCGTAACCTACCCGACAGTACTGCTAAATTTGTGCTGAAACAATGTGTAATGCCTGATATTCTTACATTGGTGTAATACTTTTATTATAATCTCTGCAGTCAGGTGTGATGCCCCCCCAATGGAAACACGCAAAACTCCTCCCTCTGATCAAGAAACCTACGGCAGACCCTCTACTTCCATCTAATTACCGTCCCATTTCCCTTCTTGCAGAATTAGCCAAGGTTTGTGAGAAGGCAGCTTTCAGACAGCTGAAAAAATGTGTGGAGTGCTCGGGTGCCTTGCATCCCGCACAATCCGGCTTCTGAACATCTTTTAGCACTCAGACGGTGCTCGTGGAGGTCACCGAGGCCATTAGAGAATGCCTGGATAGGGGCAGCAGGGAGGCTCTGATTTTATTGGACCTCTCTGCTGCGTTCGACATGGTACCCATCTTCAGCTTCTCTCCAGGTTGTCGGACATTGGCATCACAGGCACTGCTCTAAGCTGGGTCGAATCATTTCTTACAGACCATTTCCAGCAAGTGTGGATGCCGCCCTTCCTCTCATCAGATACCAAAGTAGAAATAGGGGTCCCGCAGGGGTCGACTTTGAGCCCCTTGTTTTTTAATCTTTATCCAACCCCCCTTATATACCTAGGAGAGAGGTTGGGTGCCAAAATTATGGCTTACTCCGATGACACCCAACTCCTCTTTACCTGGAAGGTTAGTGACCTACGCACTGATGAAGCCCAACATTGTCTGTCCTCAGTATTTGCCTGGCTTGCCCAGGCCAGCCTCAAATGCAACGAGGATAAATCCAAAATACTCCTCTATGGCCAATGCCCGGTGGCCTTTAAAGAATCACTTTGGCCCAAAGGTTCCCCCTGTCCCAAGGGTGACTGTGGGATAGCTAAGAACCTAGGGATTTGGTTTGGGGCTGACTTGTGCTTCCGCGAGCAAATCACGAGACTGGCGGGATCATGCTTCGGTACCCTAACAACCCTAAGGAAGTTCTTCCCCCTTCTGCCCCAAGCTGCCAAGGAGTCAGTTGCCAGGGCGCTTATACTCTCGCGCTTGGACTACGCCAATGCCCTCTACATCGGCTCCCCTGGCTTTCTCCTGGGCAAACTTCAAGTGGTTCTAAATGCGGCTGTTCGTCTCCTCTTTGACATCCCCAGGAAACTTGGGGCCAGATGTAGGTAGGCCAATACCGGTCGGTAACGTCCGAAAATACTGATTTTCGGCCGTTACCGACCAGCATTGAGACATTGCGATGTAGGAGTCCGAAAACGTTCTGATTCGGTAAATTTACCGAATCGGTAAAGTTACCGAATCGGTAAAATACCGAATCGGAAATATTACCGAATCGGTAAAATTACCGAATAGGTAAAATACAGAATCGGTAAATATACAGAATCGGTATAGTTACCGAATCGGAAAAATTACTGATTCGGTAAAATACCGAATCGGAAAATAAGAAGTGGTAAAAATCAACATTGAGATGTAGGTAAGCACTGAAATACCGAATTTGCCTCAAAATCGGTATTTGAGAGTCGGTATTTACCATGGATTGGAATCAGGTGGTAACCAGCTGCAACCCATAAAAATGGACCCAAAATGCAATTCTTCTTGCACAATGGCGGCATTTTATGTCATTGCAAGACGGCTACGGCTACAGCAGGAAGGAGAGAGGGAATGGCAGAGAGAGGAGCAGGTCTACAGACAGAGGATCACCCTGTTCATGCTCACAGAGGCAGAGATCCTCCAGAGGTACAGGTTGGACCCAGACACCATCATGGACCTCATCAGGGACCTCCAACCACTGTTGGAGCACACCACCCCAAGGGCACACGCTATCCCACCACACGTGCAGGTGCTATGCAGCCTACACCTGCTTGCGTCTGGTAGCTACCAGAGTGTGGTTGCTGCGGTAGGTGGGTGACCCAGAGAAGCCTGTCAAGGTTTTTCCACAAATTCCTTGACGCCATGTTACAGAGGATGGACCATTACATTTCATTCCCTGCAACCCATGCGGAACTGGTCCAAACAAAATCAGACTTCTACCAGATGGCACGATTCCCCAATATCATTGGCTGTATTGATTAGACGCACATTCCCATTTGTCCCCCTGCTGCCACCGAATACATATACCGGAATAAGAAGTCAACGCACACCATCAATGTGCAGGTGATTTGCAATGCAAAGTGCGCCATCACTGACCTTGTGGCAAAATTCCCTGGGAGTACCCACGACTCCTATATATTTCAAAACAGCGGCATCTATGCACGGCTGACTGCAGGGGAATTTGGTGAAGGATACCTCCTAGGTAAGACACAGTGTCTGACCCCCATAATACCTATTGCAGTAAGAAGTACATGTATGCATGTGAGTAATGTGTTCCCTTTTCCTTTTAGGATACAGTGCATATGCACTCCGCTCATATATACTCACCCCCTACCTCAACCCCTCAACACCCAGCCAAAGGAGGTATAACCAGGCCCGCAAAAGCACAAGGAATGTGGTTGAACGAACCTTTGGCATCTGGAAAAGCAGATTCAGATGCTTGCACAAGACAGGAGGTGCAAGGCAGTATACCCCATCACCTGCTGTAAGATCATTGCTGTCTGTGCCATGTTGCACAACCTTGCGGTGAAGAAGGGTACTGAGGTGGAGTTGTCAGACTACGAGGATAATGACGACGACATTGCTGTGCCTGAAACACAACCTGCTGGAGTGTCAACGCCAAGTGATGGCGGATACAGACGTGAGGAGATTACACACAACTAATTCTGAGTGAGTAATGAGACACAGACAGGTTGTGAAAGAGAAGAACGTATTTTAATGTTGCCACAACGTTCATGCATTGATGTGCAACAAAACAAACAAATTAAACATGGGGACTGTATGTCTCGGGTTTCCTCACCCACACCAGCAATGTCATTTGCGGCCGCGCTTCCCAGAGCCAATGGGATGTTGCTTGCTGCTTTCTGCATGGCCTGCAGGCTCAGCTGAGCGCCTGGTGCTCCTACGTGGCTCAACTACAGCGCTTGCCAAACTGCTGCGGCTACTGCTGTTGTCTGCCTCTGCCACATCCAGGGCAGGATTTACAGCAGTATGTGAATTTATCATCGCCTCCAGGGCACTAGTGATCCTGGCCATGCCCGTGGGGACCTCTGCCGTGTTCTGTGTGAGGCTCTCCTACATATTGACGCCTCTACGGCATAGCTGGGATGTGGCAGTGGCCAGCCGATTCATGGCCCTATTGTGAACACGCACATCCCTGCGCCTTGTGTGTTCCAGGCTGTCCATTTTTGCGCAGAGCTGGCTGATGGCGGTGCTCATTTGATGCATTCCTGATGCAATGTCTGCATTTGTCTTTGCAAACTCCCTATTACTGTCTACTATGTCACTGATGCCCTTCCCCATGTCTCCAATTTGTTGGTTTAGGACTCTGAATTGGCGGTGGCAGGCCTGTATAGCTTTTCCCTGCATGCGCTGTATGCGCACCATGCTCCCCTCCAGGCCACGGAACACAGTGCCATCTCCAGGTGCACCTGCACTGCTGGGTCTGCGTTGGCGTCTGCGTGAGGTGCTGGACTGATTGGTGGATTGCAGTGCAGCAGGAATCACCCTCTGCACCCTCCATTACTGGCAGCGGGCCACCATTCTCCTTCTGGCTGGTGAGGTTGCAGGTGCGGACAGGGACATTGATGGGGAGTTCTTGGGTGAGAACACCAATGGAGGGGATTGTGAAAGGTGTGGGGAGTGGGGAAACTCGAGGGACTGTACTGTATCATCCTCATTGAAGATGGCAGTGGTGTCTTCTTCCTCCTGCGAGGCTTGTACATTGCATGGCCCTGCCTCCACACTCTCCTTCCTCGCTGGTACAGTCCCTTCTGATGCTGAGGCTCGACTGCCTGATGTTGCCCCTAGGTATAAAGAAGCGTATGTCAACGGAGTGCTACTGTGTCACAGTCACTACAATAAATGCTTTGCACATTTAACTTTCATTTTTCTGATTTACTTTCAGTGCCTTGCTGATGTCTGTGCACTTACACATGGTCCTACATTTGCTGACTACATTTCCCATAATACATTACTCCTGTATAGTGCTAGCAGTACTGGACTGGGGTTGGCCTGTACACAAAGGCTAAAGGGAAGCTGGTTGCTATGGGTTGTCATGCTGTGCATGCCTCTTACCTTTTCTTGTAGCTCTGGCTGAGCTGTCCACATCTCCTAGTCCCACAACACTGTCAGGCTCGATGGTTGAGGCCACCAATTCCTCCAGGTCAGTCAGGGGGGGCGCTGGATTCCTGCCTCCACCGGTGACACCAGCCTGCTTATGAATTTCTGCCATCTTCTTTTTTGTGAGGCTCCTGATATCATAAAAGCGTTTCTTCAGGTCCTCAATGTTCCTGCTGGTGACACCCACTGCGTTGACCTTCTCTTCTATAACAAGCCACATTTTTCTTTTAGCAGACTCAGGTACAGTGAGGGACTGCCTGCTAAATAGCTGCTTGTGGACTCTCACCACTTCCTCCACCAGTACCTGCAGCTCCATGCTGCTGAACTTTCTTTTTCTTTTTCTGTCTGCCTTCTGGCTCTCAGTGCTGCTTGCCATTTTTCTTGTATTTTACTCCAAACAAACTATCCCTGCTGCTCTGTCTCTCTGCTCAGCTCTGACTGCCTCTCCAGAACCTTCTAATGAGTTGCAGCTGCCTGGGTAGCCACTTCCTGGTAGGGAGGGGGAGGGTGGTAGCACCTGATTGGCTGTTTTCATTAGTTTCACTTTTGCTTGCTTTCCGATTTGGAATTTACCGAATCGGTATTTACCGATTCGGTATTTCCAATGCATTCCTATGGGCCTTTTGGCCCATAGGGATGAATGGGCATTCGGTAAATACCGATTCGGTAAATACCGAAAGTCCGATACCGATTTTTACCGATTCGGTATTTGATACCGATTTTTTTACTACATCTCATTTACCGATTCTTGAATACCGATTCGGTAAAATTCGGTATTTAAGAATCGGTAAATGACTTTTACCTACATCTGGCCCTAAGTGTCCGCAAACAGCTTTGCGATCTTCATTGGCTCCCGGTGACTCAAAGAGTGCGTTTCAAGGCGTTTGTCCTGACTAAGGGTCGGCGTAAAATCCGTTTCGCGGGCGAATTTGCGGATTTTCCACGATTTTGCGATCCGCGAATCTCGCAAAATCGCGGTATAATCCGCGAATCAGCGGGGACGAATTTTCAGCCAAGCAAGGGTTACATCAGCAGGTGCAAAAGTTGAACCTAATTTCTTTGTAACCGTTTACAAAAGGGTTACAAACAAATTAACTTCAACTTGGACACCTGCTGCTAATTGCTTCCTGGCGCCTCGTTGCCTACTTGCAACTATTCTCTGACCCTGCTCTGACCCTTGAAGCAGGGTCAGAGAATAGTTACAAGTAGGCAACAAAGCACCTGTCCAAGGAATTAAACCTCATCAGGAAGCACTTACAGATATAAAAAACAGGAAGAAGGGAGAGGATGGCAAATACACCCATTTTGAGTTGTCAGGAGGGGTTAAACTAAAAGAGACAATTTTCATATGCATTTTGCTAAAAATAAAAAGCTGTATGTTCTGTAGGGGCAACTCAGGAATCTGCCCCTTCAGAGATCCGGCCTCTCTTTCTTTCTCTCGTTCTCTCTCTCCCTCTCTCTTTCCCTCTCTTTCTCTCTCTTTCTATCTATCTATCTATCTATCTCTCTCGCTCTCCCTCTCCCATAAACGACTGCATGTGTAACTTCGCTATGCAAGCGGCTCGCGAAGACGCAAAAAGCCCCGCGAACACGCAAAAAACCCTGCGAACACGCAAAAAACAAAAATCCACAAATTCGCAAATTTTGCGGATCGCGAATTCGCAAATCCGCAAATTTGCGGATCGCGTATTCGCAAAATTCACCCATGCTTAGTCCTGACTCACAAAGCCCTACATGGCCCTTGTCCATCTTATCTGAGGGCCAGATTTACGTTCTATCAGCCGACGCGCCATCTCCGCTCGGCGGCCCTTAGACGTCTGGTGGTCCCCAGGTTTAGGAAATCACGTCTAGGTTGTCAGTCTCTGGCTGTTAGAGATGCCACCATGTGGAATGACCTTCCAAACCTATTAAGACATACGACTGAACTGGCCACCTTCAAAAAACGCCTAAAAACCCATCTGTTTCAACAAGTAGTTTAGTTTCTCAGCTCTTTCTGTCAGTGATTCTCCCACGTGCCAGGACAGTCTTCACTAACAGTGTGCGTTACAAATCCATTTATAACATAACATAACATAACATAATGAGAGAATGGTGCAATGATTTTATTTTTCCAGGCCAAACTTTCCTAGGAAATTCTCAGTCACAACATATGAATACAAATCTAGTTGGAAGATGTGCAGAAGAAACAAGTGAAAAGGACTCAAAGTTAGAATTGTACATGGATGCTATGAAAAAAAGGTGGAAAATGAGAATAATCAGTTTCTGAACTGTCTGATTATTGGATGTAAAGGCTGTTGATTGGGAAATTTTGCGTACATACTAACCCTTTTCTCACCATTTCCTCACAAATTTGTAGGGGCACGTGAACTTCCAAACCTCCTGGGACAGGTCAAATTTGCTTGCCATACTGTGAAAGTACTACAATATCACATAAGGGGAAACATCCTTTACAACAAAACTTTTACAACGCAGTGCTTTTACAACGCAGGTTTTTCAACGAAAACCATTACAACGCATTGCACTGGGGGGTGCTCTAGGATAGGGAATAGTTTTAATTTATTATCCAACACCTTCCCTCTATCCACGGGGACTGAAGTTGGAATAGTAAATTAAACTATTCACTATCCAGCACCCCAAAGCGCTATGCGTTGTAACAGCATGCGTTGTAAACACTGCGTTGTAACAGCCTGCGTGGTAAAAGCATGCATTGTAATGTCATACATCCTCACATAATTGCTCTTGTAGAACGTATTGCTTTTTTTACAACTGTATGTAAAATAGAGCTCCAAAGATCACAATTTACTCAAAAGTAGCCAGCCACTGCTGTACACAAAAAAGACAGTCTTGAAATGCCTGCCTCAGCCATACTCCAAGACGAGCCTCTAGCTAACACTTCATAGTCACCTTACTCAAGCCTTTGCTCCAGCAGCTCCGAGGGCGGGAATCAATTTTTCCTCCCCCAATCATACCCACATTTCGTCCTAGCTCTAGAATACACCTTGTTATATGAAACTATACAAAGTGCAAAACATTACCTGCAGTGACTTATTAAAATACTTTTTTTTGCTTCCTGGTACCTGTCGTACTGCATTTATATTGAGGCCAAACAAAACTACAAGTACTGAAATGTAAAGAGACACTGAAGAACTTAATAAAATACTACTAATCATATAACACTAATTTTGTACACACAAACATTATTTGCTCAGAGAGACAGAAGACTGTTGCGTTTAAAAAAACAATAATTTGGAGTTCAGGTGCTGCCGAGTGAGACTCTCATTGCCAGGCTCTCTACTGTCCTGTCCCAACAAGACTTTATCTATGCTCCTGAGTAAAATATGACAGCAGGGATAGTGCAGGGCTCTTGGGGGGTTTATATTCAGAGCCCAGTTCTCAGCCTATTCATGCGACTGATAGAGCGTCATGTTATTCTGAAAATTGTAGGGGTGCACTATAACCACTCGTAGTCAGCACCCGCATATTTAGAGGACTGTATAAACGTGTGATCCTTACACATGTGGAACTAATCAAGAGTCATGCAAAATGTAGAAGTGTGCTCATATCATTTGAAGACTAATGTAGTGCCATAATTGAGAATATGCCTGAAGTAACACAGAAATTATTGCTTTGCGTTTAAAATGTTGCATTAGAACTGAACGTGCCATATTAAAGTTGCACGTGTAGGTTGCCTATTAAAGAGACACGGGATGCTCTAACATGAGAAGAATAATGCTTGACAAATGGTGAAATGTAATGCTTAGGATTGATTAATGAAATGCTTATGTGGTAGCCTTAGAAATTCATTTAAATGTTTAAAGGCTTGAGACATGGAAACGCCAAAAGAGGCCTAACTGTATTTTCTTAGCTTAGCTAACATGAAGATTTGAAATGTGAAATGGTTTCCCTGGGAAAAGGCTCCTGTTTGCAGTTGAATTTCGAAATGTAACTTAGAGCGTGTGTAAGATTGTTTCTCATGCATTTCTTTTGCAGATGCAAGGCCACGTAGGTTGTTAGGTAGAATAATCCATTGGTTTAGGAGTTAGGTTGGTAGGAGTGAAAACGAAGGGAGGCTACTGGAATGCACATCTGCAACATTTGGCGGAGAAGGTGCCTGGGAACCAAGGACACAGCAACGGTTTTTGGACAAGGACGGAGTCTTGATGGATAACTCCAGAAGCAAGCATCTGCCCAGAAGGGTGTGACTAAGGCGTGTCTACTGTTTTGGGACTTTGTATTAGGGAAAGTGCCCAGAGGGAGGTGAGTCAGTCTAAGGCATTCCAGATGGAGATGTAGTTAGACAGGTGTTTTAGTGGGAACTAGGCAGGAGAAGGGAAGAAGCATCTTAAAATGATCTCGGTAGCTTTGGCTACTTACCTGGGAAAAAGTGAATGTGCTTCTTAGGGAGCCTTCACAGCTGGCACCTTTTTCTCTTGCTTGGAAGGTATGTTATGTCGGGATGTCACCTTAGAGTTAGTGTAGGGACACACTAATCTTTTCTTTCCCTTTGGAGCAGATGCAGTTGAGACTTCAAGTGGGAACAATTATTGCTTGCCTAATGTTTCTTGAACTCACTCTACTTTTTATTTTCAGTCGGCTGAGACTCCTGTGTAGGATTATGTTTGTTTTAGTGCCAGTTTATTTCTTGAACCTCTTGCTGAGGTGCTTGTATGTGCAGTTATGTTTGGCTTTGTAATAAATCTTTAAACTCCATTTCCTAGTCAGTGGTCCTTTGGATTGGGATGTATTTGGTCGTTGGAAAATTGTCATAAGTATGAAAATAGAGAACTCTTCTTTACACTTCTAGCAGACAAAAAGGTTCAGTCGGCCAGGCATTCCAAAGATTGATAAGGTAAAAAATCTATACGAGAATCCCAGCGTCATCACAGGTGCCATATTGTAGGTGAGGGGCCAAGTGAGCAGAGGTGTGCAGTAGATGAGAGGGGGAAAGGATATTCTTAACCCTTTCGATGCTGATGACGAGCTGGGCTCGTCATGGTGCACGGCGGTCGTGTGCTGATGACGAGCCCAGCTCGTCATGAGCCCCACCCTCGGGGGAAGCGCTGGCGCTCCCCCCGAGGTTCTCTGATCTTCGTTGTTTTGCTCGGGGCAGCAGCGGAAGAGCTTCCGCTGCCGCCCCCGCACCCCCCCCTGGGAATCCCTGATGACGTCAGCGCGCGCTGACATCATCAGGGATTCCCTGCGCTCGGGAAGCCATTTGCTTCCTGCGCGCCAAGGAGAAAGTTGAGTTTCTGGTGTCCGGCGGGGGTTTGGGGCCGCAAAGAGGCATCAGGGGAGAGGAAAGAGATTTTCCTTTCCCCTGAAGTCTCTTTGCAGGGCATTTCTGCCTCACGATCGCGCACAGCGTCGTGATCGTGCGGCTGAAATGCCCCCACTAGCACCAGGGATTGAACATTTAGCTTTTCGGAAGCGACCCCTTGGGCAAGGGTCGCTTCCAGGTGGGCAGCCATTTTCTTGTTGATTTTCTGCCCCCCCTGGGGGCAAATCGGCCCGTTATTTTGTCCGTTTTGCCCCCGGGGGGGGCAGAAATAAACCACTGGCACCAGGGATTATTTGTTTTGGCAATGTTTGTTTTTGGAAGCGACCCCTTGGGTAAGGGTCGCTTCCTGGGGGCCTTTATTTTGGCGTTTATTTTCTGTCCCCCCTGGGGGCAAATCGCCCCGTTTTTTTTGCCGTTTTGCCCCCGGGGGGGGCGAAAACGCCCACTAGCACCAGGGATCATGAAATTAGCTTTTAGGAAGCGACCCCTTGGGCAAGGGTCACTTCCAGGTGGGCAGCCATTTTATTTTCGATTTTCTGCTGCCCCTGGGGGCAAATCGGCCTGTTATTTTGGCCGTTTTGCCCCCGGGGGGAGCAGAAATAAACAACTGGCACCAGGGATTTTTTATTAGGGCAATGTTTGTTTTGGGAAGCGACCCCTTGGGTAAGGGTCGCTTCCAGGGGGCCTTGATTTTGTTGTTTATTTTCTGTCCCCCCCCTTGGGGCAAATTTTTTGCCGTTTTGCCCCCGGGGGGGGGGGCAGAAAATGCCCACTAGCACCAGGGATCTTAAAATTAGCTTTTAGGAAGCGACCCCTTGGGCAAGGGTCGCTTCCAGGTGGGCTGTGATAATCTTTTTGTTTTTCTGCCCCCCCCGGGGGGCAAATCGGCCCGTTTTTTTAGTTGCTTTGCCCCCAGGTGGGGGCAGAAATTCCCCACTGGCACCAGGGATCTGTTTTGGGGCAATGTATATGTTTTGGAAGCGACCCCTTGGGCAAGGGTCTCTTCCTGGTGGCAAGTAATTGTTTTTGAATTTCTGCCCCCCCTTGGGGCAAATCGGAGTGGTGTTTGCCTGGCGGTGTGTGTAGTGGTGCTTGGCTGGATGGTGTGCGTGGAGTGGTACTTGGCTGTCTGTGCACGGAGTGCTGCTTGGCTGGCGGTGTGTTTCGAGTGGCGCATGGCTGGATGGTGTGCGTGGAGCGGTACTTGGCTGTCTGTGCACGGAGTGGTGCTTTGCTTGCGGTGTGCGTGGAGTGGCGCTTTGCTTGCGGTGTGCGTGGAGTGGTGCTTGGCTGGCGGTGTGCGTGGAGTGGCGCTTGCGGTGTGCGTGGAGTGGTGCTTGGCTGGTGGTGTGCGTGGAGTGGTACTTGGCTGTCTGTGCGTGGAGTGGTGCTTGGCTGGCGGTGTGTGTGGACTGGTGCTTGGCTGGCGGTGTGCGTGGAGTGGTGCTTGGCTTGCGGTGTGGTGCTTGGCTGGCGGTGTGTGTGGAGTGGCGCTTGGCTGGATGGTGTGCGTGGAGTGGCGCTTGGCTAGATGGTGTGCGTTGAGTGGTGCTTGGTTTGCGGTGTGCGTGGAGTGGTGCTTGGCTTGCGATGTGCGTGGAGTGGTGCTTGGCTTGCGGTGTGCGTGGAGTGGCGCTTGGCTTGCGGTGTGCGTGGAGTGGCGCTTGGCTTGCGGTGTGCGTGGAGTGGTGCTTGGCTTGCGGTGTGCGTGGAGTGGTGCTTGGCTTGCGGTGTGCATGGAGTGGCGCTTGGCTTGCGGTGTGCGTGGAGTGGCGCTTGGCTTGCGGTGTGTTGCTTGGCTGGCGGTGTGTGTGGAGTGGCGCATGGCTGGATGGTGTGCGTGGAGTAGTACTTGGCTGTCTGTGCACGGAGTGGTGCTTGGCTGGCGGTGTGTGTGGAGTGGCGCTTGGCTGGATGATGTGCGTGGAGTGGCGCTTGGCTGGATGGTGTGTGTGGAGTGGCGCTTGGCTGGATGGTGTGCGTGGAGTGGTGCTTGGCTTGCGGTGTGCGTGGAGTGGTGCTTGGCTTGCGGTGTGCGTGGAGTGGCGCTTGGCTTGCGGTGTGCGTGGAGTGGTGCTTGGCTTGCGGTGTGCGTGGAGTGGCGCTTGGCTTGCGGTGTGCGTGGAGTGGCGCTTGGCTTGCGGTGTGGTGCTTGGCTGGCGGTGTGTGTGGAGTGGCGCATGGCTGGATGGTGTGCGTGGAGTAGTGCTTGGCTGTCTGTGCACGGAGTGGTGCTTGGCTGGGGGTGTGTGTGGAGTGGCGCTTGGCTGGATGGTGTGCGTGGAGTGGCGCTTGGCTGGATGGTGTGCGTGGAGTGGTGCTTGGCTTGCGGTGTGCGTGGAGTGGTGCTTGGCTTGCGGTGTGCGTGGAGTGGCGCTTGGCTTGCAGTGTGCGTGGAGTGGCGCTTGGCTTACAGTGTGCGTGGAGTGGTGCTTGGCTTGCGGTGTGCGTGGAGTGGCGCTTGGCTTGCGGTGTTCGTGGAGTGGCGCTTGGCTTGCGGTGTGTGTGGAGTGGCGCTTGGCTGGATGGTGTGCGGGAGTGGTACTTGGCTGTCTGTGCATGGAGAGGTACTTGGCTGTCTGTGCATGGAGTGGTGCTTGGCTGGCGGTGTGTGTGGAGTGGTGTTTGGCTGGCGGTGTGTGTGGAGTGGCGCTTGGCTGGATGGTGTGCGTGGAGTGGTTCGTGGCTGTCTGTGCACGGAGTGCTGCTTGGCTGGCTGTTTGTGCACGGAGTGCTGCTTGTCTGGCGGTGTGTGTGGAGTGGTGCTTGGCTGGCGGTGTGCGTGGAGTGGTGCTTGGCTTGCGGTGTGGTGCTTGGCTGGCGGTGTGTGTGGAGTGGCGCATGGCTGGATGGTGTGCTTGGAGTAGTACTTGGCTGTCTGTGCACGGAGTGGTGCTTGGCTGGCGGTGTGTGTGGAGTGGCGCTTGGCTGGATGGTGTGCGTGGAGTGGCGCTTGGCTTGCGGTGTGCGTGGAGTGGCGCTTGGCTTGCGGTGTGCGTGGAGTGGTGTGTGGCTGGCGGTGTGTGTGGAGTGGCGCATGGCTGGATGGTGTGCGTGGAGTGGTACTTGGCTGTCTGTGCACGGAGTCGTGCTTGGCTGGCGGTGTGTGTGGAGTGGTTCTTGGCTGTCGGTGTGCGCTGAGTGGTGTTTGGCTGGCAGTGTGCATGGTCTGTCGCTTGGATGGTGGTGTGGGTGGACTGGCGCTCGGCTGGTGGTGTGGGAGTACCTACTTTCTGTTGGTCACTACACACACTGCTAGTTGAGTGACACTCTATTCAGTCCATCATTTTGTGTAGTTGCTGTGGCAGATATTTGGGTGTGTGAAAGTGATGGGCCCTTGAATGGCGCTGTCTGCTGGTGTGAGTGTTGTAATGTGATGGGTCTGCAGCTGGTGGTGTGAATGTTTTGTATGTGTCACACGTACGAAAGGTGTATGAATGTCCTTACTGCCCCCGTGTGATGGGGGTACTGGTAGGAACAGAAGACCGACTGGCACCAAAGGGGTTAGGCAGTAAAATATATTCAAAAAATTAATCAGTGTCTTGATGTTAAACCTCATCTAATCCCAATTGGTCTTTGCCCTATTTGATGGCCCCTCTGTGCAAATGTAAATTTGGGGGGCAAATTTGTGTGTGGTTTTTTCAATTGCTATATTGTTTGTGAAATGTGGTAGTAATTTTTTTATCTTCTCCATTTTTGCCTTGTTCCAGGCTTTTGCTGTTTGGATTGTTGTAGGTTGCGGGTCCGTCACTGTTGGTTTTGCAGCTTGTGTAGTTGCTTGTGCTTGGTAAGTGAATGTATTTTGGACTACTTTCCCTTGATGTTTGTCTTTTTGAAAAAGGTTGTACTTATATCAGTTTGTGTGGCTCTGTTTCTTTTTTTCTTCAGCATTAGTGTTTGATGTGCACTTTGATTTCTAATTTGTTTTTTTTTTCTTTTCTTTCTAGTGGGATATCATTTCTTTTTGCTGTGTCTCAGCAGAGTAGGTGCTGGTGAGTGTAGCTGTATTTGGTAAGAGTGACATTGTTTTGGATTGTATTGATCTTTGTGTGAAAGCCTTACCTTGTTTACTTCTTACTTTGCACAGTGTAGGTTGTTGTTCACTTGTGTGTGCTGTCTTTCTTTGTAAGGATAATGGCTAGTCGCAGGATTACTGCTCAGCAGGTTCTTAGTTTGCTTTTTGAGTCTTCCTCTGACCACGGTTCAGAGACTGACTCTGATTCGGATTTGGAGGTTGGTGGAGAAGATTCAGGCAGTGAGTTTTCTCTTTGCCTGGATTCATCATCATCGGATGAAGAATCTTCTTCTAGTGCTGATGAAGTGTCTATGGTAGCGGAGGACATTGTTGCGCCGGTAGTGGACCAAGAGGCAGCTGTGCTACTTCCTAGGGCTGCAAGGTATCCTTTCTTTTTACGTCGGCATGAGGCAGGTGGGCTGCAGCCTGTGCCCAAAAGGCTTCACATTGCTGTGGTGCGCCAAGCGGCATCTGGTGCTGTTAGGCCTCCTATTGTTGTAGAGCGGCAAGGTGCATCAGGGTCTGATTTGTTTTCCGGTGGTGTAGTGCAGCAAGAAGCTTCTCAGGCTGCTGGGCTTCCCGTTGGTGAAGTGCTGCAAGAGGCATCTGGGGCTGTTAGGCTTCCCATTGTTGTAGAGCAGCAAGATGCATCTGGACCTGCTTTGTTTCCCGGTGGTGTAGTGCAGCAAGAGCCTTCTGGGGATGCTATGTTTTCTGTTGGTGATGTGCAGCCAGAAGTATCTGTGGATGTTAGGCTTCCCGTACGTGTACAGCAACAAGTGGCTTCTGGTCTGCAGGCTGAGGTGGCTGCTCCCCCCGTTCATGGGGATGGCCTCTGGGTTCCCCCTGGCATGGTGCAGCCGGCATTGCCAGAGTTCACTGGTGTTCCTGGGTGTAGAGTGAATACTGAGAATTTTCAGCCAATACATTTTTTTCAGTTGTTTATGGACGATGTGTTTTTGCAAGAGATTGTTGATCAAACCAATTTGTATGCAGAACAGTTTTTGAGGGACAACAGTGCCAGTCTTAAGCCCCATTCTAGAGCTACTCTGTGGACTCCCACAAATGTTGAAGAGATGAAGAAGTTTTTGGGATTAACTTTTTTGATGGGCTTGCTAAGGAAGCCATCAATGTCTTCATATTGGTCCACTAGTCCCTTGATGACAACAGCAATATATCCAGCAGTCATGAGTCGTGATCAGTTTTTGCTTCTTCTTCGGATGATGCATTTTGTTGATAATGGTTTAGCCTTGGCACGCGATCACCCTGATTGTGACCGTCTGTTTAAAATTCGGCCTGTCCTTGATCACTTTGTTGATCGTTTTTCTGAGATCTTTGCTCCTGGAAAAGAAATTGCAGTGGATGAGTCTTTGCTATTGTTCAAGGGCCGCTTGGTTTTTAGGCAGTACATTCCTAGTAAGAGGGCACGCTATGGAATCAAACTGTATATGTTGTGTGACAGTGAGACTGGATATGTCTACAATTTCAGGGTGTACACTGGTAAGGAGTCCAGCATTAACCCTCCTGGTTGTCCTTCCACTTTTGGAGTGACTGAGAAGATTGTATGGGAACTAGGTAGAGGATTATTTCACAAAGGCCACCATTTGTATGTAGATAACTTCTACACTGGTGTGCGGTTGTTCAAGGAGTTGGCCAAAGTGGGCACTGTTGCTTGTGGCACAATGCGCAGTAACCGGAAAGGTTTCCCAAAGGAACTTTTTTGCAAAAGGCTTGTGAGGGGACAGTCTACTGCATTGCGATGTGGGGAGCTTCTGGCTGTGAAGTTTTCAGACAAGAGAGATGTGTACATGCTGACTACTATCCATGACGAAAGTACTGTACCTCTGCCTGTTTGGGGTCAGGTTGCTGAAGTGCGCAAACCTGTGTGCATTGTAGATTACAATAAGTACATGGGTGGTGTTGACAGAGTAGATCAGAGGTTGGAACCTTATGATGCTATTCGAAAGGCTTACGTTTGGTACAAGAAGTTGGCTATTCATCTTTTCCATTTGGCATCCTTCAATGCTTTTGTTGTGTTCCAGAAGTCTTGTCCTGAGTCGAATATGCCTTTTGTTAAGTTTCAGGAGTCTGTAATAGCCAGCCTTGTACTAGTGGAGCAGGCAAGTGTTCCTAGATTTGGAGTGGTGGAGGATGTGGCTAGATTGAAAGATCGCCACTTTGCTGAATTCATTCCTCCCACTACCGCAAAAGACTTTCCGACTAGAAGATGCAGAGTCTGTTGGCGTAGAGGCGTGCGGAAGGAGTCTTGTATGTACTGCCCTGACTGTCCTTCTAAGCCTGGATTGTGTCTGTCAGCTTGTTTTAAATCATACCACACGAAAAAGAAGTATTGGGAGTTTTAATGAGCTGTGAAGTGAATTGCCTGGTCTGTATTCTGTAAAAAAATTTGGTTTGTTTCAAGGTTTGGCTTTAGTGCAATGTGTTTAGTTTTAGAATTTGTGTAAGTTGATTTGTAGGTATTTCCATTTGTTTAGTGTTTTTTTGAAAAGAATAATTCTAAATGTGATTCTGGTGTGTGCAGGCTGGTGCTTGGATGGCGGTGTGCGTGGACTGGCGCTTGGCTGGAGGTGTGTGTGGATTGGTGTCTCCCTGGCAGAGTGCATGGTTTGGTGTTTTGCGGGTGGTGTGTGTGGATTTTTGTTTGGCAGGCGGAGTGCATGGTTAGGTGCTTGGCTGGCAGTGTGAGTGTATGGTGCTTGGCTGGTGGAGTGCAAGGAATGGTGCTTGGCTGGTGGTGTGTGCACTGGTGGTTGGCTGGTGGGCTGCGTGGACTGGTGCTTGGCTGATGGTGTGTGTGGATTGGTGTTTGGCTGGCGGTGTGTGTGGAGTGGCGCTTGGCTGGATGGTGTGCATGGAGGGGCGCTTGGCTGGATAGTGTGCGTGGAGTGGTGCTTGGCTTGCGGTGTGCGTGGAGTGGTGCTTGGCTTGCGGTGTGCGTGGAGTGGTGCTTGGCTTGCGGTGTGCGTGGAGTGGCGCTTGGCTTGCGGTGTGCGTGGAGTGGTGCTTGGCTTGCGGTGTGCATGGAGTGGTGCTTGGCTTGCGGTGTGCATGGAGTGGCGCTTGGCTTACGGTGTGCGTGGAGTGGCGCTTGGCTTGCGGTGTGGTGCTTGGCTGGCGGTGTGTGTGGAGTGGCGCATGGCTGGATGGTGTGCGTGGAGTAGTACTTGGCTGTCTGTGCACGGAGTGGTGCTTGGCTGGCGGTGTGTGTGGAGTGGCGCTTGGCTGGATGGTGTGCGTGGAGTGGCGCTTGGCTGGATGGTGTGCGTGGAGTGGTGCTTGGCTTGGGGTGTGTGTGGAGTGGCGCTTGGCTTGCGGTGTGCGTGGAGTGGTGCTTGGCTTGCGGTGTTCGTGGACTGGCGCTTGGCTTGCGGTGTGTGTGGAGTGGCGCTTGGCTTGCGGTGTGTGTGGAGTGGCGCTTGGCTGGATGGTGTGCGTGGAGTGGCGCTTGGCTGGATGGTGTGCGTGGAGTGGTACTTGGCTGTCTGTGCATGGAGTGGTACTTGGCTGTCTGTGCATGGAGTGGTGCTTGGCTGGCGGTGTGCGTGGAGTGGCGCTTGGCTGGATGGTGTGCGTGGAGTGGTACTTGGCTGTCTGTGCATGGAGTGGTACTTGGCTGTCTGTGCATGGAGTGGTGCTTGGCTGGCGGTGTGTGTGGAGTGGTGCTTGGCTGGATGGTGTGCGTGGAGTGGTTCGTGGCTGTCTGTGCACGGAGTGCTGCTTGGCTGGCTGTTTGTGCACGGAGTGCTGCTTGTCTGGCGGTGTGCGTGGAGTGGTACTTGGCTGGCGGTGTGCGTGGAGTGGTACTTGGCTGTCTGTGTGCGCTGAGTGATGTTTGGCTGGCGGTGTGCATGGTTTGGTGCTTGGATGGTGGTGTGGGTGGTCTGGCGCTCAGCTGGCGGTGTGTGAGTACTAACTCTCTGTTGGTCACTACATACACTGCTAGTTGAGTGACACTCTACGCAGTCCATCATTTTGTGTAGTTGCTGTGGCAGATATATGGGCGTGTGAAAGTGATGGGCCCCTGAATGGCGCTGTCTGCTGGTGTGAGTGTTGTAATGTGATGGGTCCGCGGCTGGCGGCGTGAATGTTTTGTATGTGTCACACGTACGAAAGGTGTATGAATGGCCTGTAAAGAGGTTGGTGCCTTGACGTGGCTTTACAGCTCACGAGCTGTGAGTCAGTGGTTCAGTTTATCATACTTTCAATTATACGCAGTGTATTTCATTTTTGTGAAATTACTTGCAAATAAAATTGTATGTACTGAATCATCACTTATCCTCGTGCCAAATCCAACCAGTATGTGTGTGTGTTTGCGGTTTAGATGGCTGTCCAGTAATATTTGTTTTTGTTTTCCCTTTTAGAAGTAGGGTGTACCTTGTCCCTTTTTGTGAATGTTGTAATGTGTTGCTTTTCCTTCCGGATGGTGTCAATGGTCTGGTGTGTAACAGGTATGAAAGGTGCGTGAATGGCCTGTAAAACGGTTGGTGCCTTGTCGTGGCTTTACAGCTCACGAGTTGGGAGTCACTGGTTTGGTTTTTATGCATTTATTTATTGACAGAGCATTTCATTTTTTGAAATATCTTGTTAATAAAATTTTATGTACTGAACCATCACTCGCCCTCGTGCCAAATCCAACCTGTATGTGTGTGTCTTTGAGGAATAGTTAGCCGTGCTTGAATGTTTGACTTTTGAGTAACTCTGTTACGGTGTACATTATAGCTATAAATAACTTACTAAATTTAGATTTTATTGTTAAACCATGGAAGTATATGGTCATGTCTTTCTGGTGAATTTCATTGATTTTTTTCCACAATCTCCTGCAAACTTGAAATTATCTGTCACAGTTTCCTTGAATCACACGCTCTCAAATTGAAAACTTAATTTGCCACCGTACAATTTGAACCATTTCCTTTCGCAGCCACTATGCCTACCCACGCAAGTGAGGCACCATTTTTATCGGGAGACCTGGGGGAACGCTGGGTGGGAGGAAATTTGTGTGAGCCCAGTGACGCCACGCTTTCCCACGCAAAAAAAGTGTGTAAAAACTGATTTTTCCAGCAAAAATTGTGGTTTGCAAGGGATTCTGGGTAAAGGAACGTTGGAGGATCCACGCAAGCCATACCTCCTTGGAAGCCCCTGGGTGTCTACTTTTCAGAAATGTGTGGGTTTAGTAGGTTTCCCTACATGGCCGTCTCGCACGGGGCCAAAAACCCAGGTAACCCCTCTTTCAAAAGCTGGTGGTATTCAATGTCAATACCACCTGCTTTTGCAAGAGGGGTTACCTGTGTTTTTGGCCCCGTGCGAGGCGGCCATGTAGGGAAACCTACCAAACCCACACATTTCTGACAAGTAGACACCCGGGGGCTTCCAAGGAGGTATGGCTTGCGTGGATCCTCCAACGTTCCTTTACCCAGAATCCCTTGCAAACCTCAATTTTTGATGGAAAAATCATTTTTTACACACTTTTTTTGCGTGGGAAAGCGTGGCGTCACTGGGCTCACACAAATTTCCTCCCACCCAGCGTTCCCCCAGGTCTCCCGATAAAAATGGTACCTCACTTGCGTGGGTAGGCATAGTGGCGGCAACAGGAAAAGGTCCAAATCGTACGGTGGAGACATTACAATAACCAATAGCAAGATTACCTTCTTTTTTTAGGGGGGGGGACTGAGTTTTTGGACCGGGGCTCGGCGGGCATCTTTGGTAACTACCAAAACCAAACATTTCTGAAAACTAGACACCCGGGGGAGTCTGGGGAGGTATGGCATGCGTGGGTCCCCCAATGTTTTCCTACCCAGAAATCCCTGCAAACCATAAATTTAGGTTAAAAAAACAGTTTTCCATACATTTTTGCGTGGGATCGCCGTGTCGGCACAAATGTCCTACCACCCTGCGTTCCCCTTGTTCTCCCGAGTAAAATGATACCTCACTTGTGTGGGTGGGCCAAAGGCCTGTGACTAAGGCAGGGGGGCTTAATTTGCAACACTGGAATACTACTTTTTTCAACATTCATTTTTGGCCTGTTCTGCTTTGGGGCACCCACACAAGTGAGGTATCCTTTTACTAGGGAGAACAGGGGGAGCGTTGGCTGGTAGGACATTTTTGCCGGCACGGTGATCCCACGCAAAAAAGTTTGGAAAAGTGATTATTTTACCTAATTTTAAGGTTTGCAAGGTGTTCTGGGTAGGAAAACGTTCGGGGACCCACGCATGCCATACCTCCCTGGACTCCCCCGAGGGTCTACTTTTCAGATCTGTTTGGGTTTGGTACTTTCCAAAGAATACCACCGAGCCCCGGGCCAAAAACGCAGGTGCCTCCCCCCCCCAAAAATGAAGGTTGTTTAGCAATTTGGTATTGTAAATTCACCACCGTACAATTTGAACCATTTCCTTTCGCAGCCACTATGCCTACCCACGCAAGTGAGGTGCCATTTTTATCGGGAGACCTGGGGGAACGCTGGCTGGGAGGAAATTTGTGTGAGCCCAGTGACGCCACGCTTTCCCACGCAAAAAAGTGTGTAAAAACTGATTTTTCCAGCAAAAATTGTGGTTTGCAAGGGATTCTGGGTAAAGGAACGTTGGAGGATCCACGCAAGCCATACCTCCTTGGAAGCCCCTGGGTGTCTACTTTTCAGAAATGTGTGAGTTTAGTAGGTTTCCCTACATGGCCGTCTCGCACGGGGCCAAAAACCCAGGTAACTCCTCTTTCAAAAGCTGGTGGTATTCAATGTCAATACCACCAGCTTTTGCAAGAGGGGTTACCTGTGTTTTTGGCCCCGTGCGAGGCGGCCATGTAGGGAAACCTACCAAACCCACACATTTCTGACAAGTAGACACCCGGGGGCTTCCAAGGAGGTATGGCTTGCGTGGATCCTCCAACGTTCCTTTACCCAGAATCCCTTGCAAACCTCAATTTTTGATGGAAAAATCATTTTTTACACACTTTTTTTGCGTGGGAAAGCGTGGCGTCACTGGGCTCACACAAATTTCCTCCCACCCAGCGTTCCCCCAGGTCTCCTGATAAAAATGGTACCTCACTTGCGTGGGTAGGCATAGTGGCGGCAACAGGAAAAGGTCCAAATCGTACGGTGGAGACATTACAATAACCAATAGCAAGATTACCTTCTTTTTTTAGGGGGGGGGACTGAGTTTTTGGACCGGGGCTCGGCGGGCATCTTTGGTAACTACCAAACCCAAACATTTCTGAAAACTAGACACCCGGGGGAGTCTGGGGAGGTATGGCATGCGTGGGTCCCCCAATTTTTTCCTACCCAGAAATCCCTGCAAACCATAAATTTAGGTTAAAAAAACAGTTTTCCATACATTTTTGCGTGGGATCGCCGTGTCGGCACAAATGTCCTACCACCCTGCGTTCCCCTTGTTCTCCCGAGTAAAATGATACCTCATTTGTGTGGGTGGGCCAAAGGCCTGTGACTAAGGCAGGGGGGCTTAATTTGCAACACTGAAATACTACTTTTTTCAACATTCATTTTTGGCCTGTTCTGCTTTGGGGCACCCACACAAGTGAGGTATCCTTTTACTCGGGAGAACAGGGGGAGCGCTGGGTGGTAGGACATTTTTGCCGGCACGGTGATCCCACACAAAAAAGTTTGGAAAAGTGATTATTTTACCTAATTTTAAGGTTTGCAAGGTGTTCTGGGTAGGAAAACGTTTGGGGACCCACGCATGCCATACCTCCCTGGACTCCCCCGGGGGTCTACTTTTGAGATCTGTTTGGGTTTGGTACTTTCCAAAGAATACCACCGAGCCCCGGGCCAAAAACTCAGGTGCCCCCCCCCCCAAAAATGAAGGTTGTTTTGCAATTTGGTATTGTAAATTCACCACCGTACAATTTGAACGATTTCCTTTCGCAGCCACTATACCTACCCACGCAAGTGAGGTACCATTTTTCTCGGGAGACCTGGGGGAACGCAGGATGGGTGGAAATTTGTTGATCCACGCAGATTCCGGAACTTTCCACCACAGAAATGTGAGGAAAATGCGTTTTTTTTCCCAATTTCTTAGCTTTGCAAGGGATTCTGGGTAAGAGAACCTGGGGGTAGGCAGTCGAGTCACCCCATCCTGAATTCCCCTGGGTGTCTACTTTTCAAAAATATATAGGTTTGCTAGGTTTCCCTAGGTGTCGGCAGAGCTAAGGTTCAAAAACAAAAGGTAGTCTCTTTGACCAAAAAGGCCACAATTTCACAGAAAAATTGAGTTGTGACCACGTTGCCTTTTGCGCTGTTTCCTGTCGCAGCCACTATGCCTACCCATGCAAGTGAGATACCATTTTTCTTGGGAGTCCTGGGGGAACGCTGGGTGGGTGGAAATGTGTTGATCCACGCAGATTCCGGAACTTTCCACCACAGAAATGTGAGGAAAATGCGTTTTATTTCCCAATTTCTTAGCTTTACAATGGATTCTGGGTAAGAGAACCTGGGGGTAGGCAGTCGAGTCACCCCATCCTGAATTCCCCTGGGTGTCTACTTTTCAAAAATATATAGGTTTGCTAGGTTTCCCTAGGTGCCGGCAGAGCTAGGGTTCAAAAACAAAAGGTAGTCTCTTTGCCCAAAAAGGCCACAATTTCACAGAAAAATTGAGTTGTGACCACGTTGCCTTTTGCGCTGTTTCCTGTCGCAGCCACTATGCCTACCCACGCAAGTGAGATACCATTTTTCTCGGGAGACCTGGGGGAACGCTGGGTGGGTGGAAATTTGTTGATCCACGCAGATTCCGGAACTTTCCACCACAGAAATGTGAGGAAAATGCGTTTTTTTCCCAACTTCTTAGCTTTGCAAGGGATTCTGGGTAAGAGAACCTGGGGGTAGGCAGTCGAGTCACTCCATCCTGAATTCCCCTGGGTGTCTACTTTTCAAAAATATATAGGTTTGCTAGGTTTCCCTTGGTGCCGGCAGAGCTAGGGTTCAAAAACAAAAGGTAGTCTCTTTGCCCAAAAAGGCCACAATTTCACTGAAAAATTGAGTTGGGACCACGTTGCGTTTTGCGCTGTTTCCTGTCGCAGCCACTATGCCAACCCACGCAAGTGAGATACCATTTTTCTCGGGAGACCTGGGGGAACACTGGGTGGGTGGAAATTTGTTGATCTACGCAGATTCCGGAACTTTCCACCACAGAAATGTGAGGAAAATGCGTTTTTTCCCAATTTCTTAGCTTTGCAAGGGATTCTGGGTAAGAGAACCTGGGGGTAGGCAGTCGAGTCACCCCATCCTGAATTCCCCTGGGTGTCTACTTTTCAAAAATATATAGGTTTGCTAGGTTTCCCTAGGTGCCGGCAGAGCTAGGGTTCAAAAACAAAAGGTAGTCTCTTTGCCCAAAAAGGCCACAATTTCACAGAAAAATGGAGTTGTGACCATGTTGCCTTTTGCGCTGTTTCCTGTCGCAGCCACTATGCCTACCCACGCAAGTGAGATACCATTTTTCTCGGGAGACCTGGGGGAACGCTGGGTGGGTGGAAATTCGTTGATCCACGCAGATTCCGGAACTTTCCACCACAGAAATGTGAGGAAAATGTGTTTTTTTTTCAATTTCTTAGCTTTGCAAGGGATTCTGGGTAAGAGAACCTGGGGGTAGGCAGTCGAGTGACCCCATCCTGAATTCCCCTCGGTGTCTACTTTTCAAAAATATATAGGTTTGCTAGGTTTCCCTAGGTGCCGGCAGAGCTAGGGTTCAAAACCAAAAGGTAGTCTCTTTGCCCAAAAAGTACACAATTTCACTGAAAAATTGAGTTGTGACCACGTTGCGTTTTGCGCTGTTTCCTGTCGCAGCCACTATGCCTACCCATGCAAGTGAGATACCATTTTTCTCGGGAGACCTGGGGGAACGCTGGGTGGGTGGAAATTTGTTGATCCACGCAGATTCCGGAACTTTCCACCACAGAAATGTGAGGAAAATGCATTTTTTTTCCCAATTTCTTAGCTTTGCAAGGGATTCTGGGTAAGAGAACCTGGGGGTAGGCAGTCCAGTCATCTCATCCTGAATTCCCCTGGGTGTCTACTTTTCAAAAATATATAGGTTTGCTAGGTTTCCCTAGGTGCCGGCAGAGCTAGGGTTCAAAAACCAAAGGTAGTCTCTTTGCCCAAAAAGGCCACAATTTCACAGAAAAATTGAGTTGTGACCACAATGCCTTTTGCGCTGTTTCCTGTCGCAGCCACTATGCCTACCCACGCAAGTGAGATACCATTTTTCTTGGGAGACCTGGGGGAATGCTGGGTGAGTGGAAATTCGTTGATCCACGCAGATTTCGGAACTTTCCACCACAGAAATGTGAGGAAAATGTGTTTTTTTTTTAATTTCTTAGCTTTGCAAGGGATTCTGGGTAAGAGAACCTGGGGGTAGGCAGTCGAGTGACCCCATCCTGAATTTCCCTGGGTGTCTACTTTTCAAAAATATATAGGTTTGCTAGGTTTCCCTAGGTGCCGGCAGAGCTAGGGTTCAAAAACAAAAGGTAGTCTCTTTGCCCAAAAAGTACACAATTTCACTGAAAAATTGAGTTGTGACCACATTGCGTTTTGCACTGTTTCCTGTCGCAGCCACTATGCCTACCCACGCAAGTGAGATACCATTTTTCTCAGGAGATTTGGGGGGAACGCTGGGTGTGTGGAAATTTGATGATCCACGCAGATTCCAGAACTTTCCACCACAGAAATGTAAGGAAAATGTGGTTTTTTTTCCAATTTCTTAGCTTTGCAAGGGATTCTGGGTAAGAGAACCTGGGGGTAGGCAGTCGAGTCACCCCATCCTGAATTCCCCTGGGTGTCTACTTTTCAAAAATATATAGGTTTGCTAGGTTTCCCTAGGTGCCGGCAGAGCTAGGGTTCAAAAACAAAAGGTAGTCTCTTTGCCCAAAAAGTGCACTATTTCACAGGAAAATTGAGTTGTGACCACGTTGCGTTTTGCACTGTTTCCTATCGCAGCCACCATGCCTACCCACGCAAGTGAGATACCATTTTTCTCGGGAGACCTGGGGGAGCGCAGGGTGGGTGGAAATTTGTTGATCCACGCAGATTCCGGAACTTTCCACCACAGAAATGTGAGGAAAATGTGTTTTATTTTCCAATTTCTTAGCTTTGCAAGGGATTCTGGGTAAGAGAACCTGGGGGTAGGCAGTCGAGTCACCCCATCCTGAATTCCCCTGGGTATCTACTTTTCAAAAATTTATAGGTTTGCTAGGTTTCCCTAGGTGCCGGCAGAGCTAGGGTTCAAAAACAAAAGGTAGTCTCTTTGCCCAAAAAGTGCACAATTTCTCTGAAAAATATAGTTGTGACCACGTTGTGTTTTGCACTGTTTCCTGTCGCAGCCACTATGCCTACCCACGCAATTGAGATACCATTGTTTTTGGGAGACCTGGGGGAACGCTGGGTGCGTGGAAATTTGTTGATCCACGCAGATTCTGGAACTTTCCACTACAGAAATGTAAGGAAAATGTGGTTTTTTTTCCAATTTCTTAGCTTTGCAAGGGATTCTGGGTAAGAGAACCTGGGGGTAGGCAGTCGAGTCACCCCATCATGAATTCCTCTGGTTGTCTACTTTTAAAAAATATATAGGTTTGCTAGGTTTCCCTAGGTTCCGGCAGAGCTAGGGTTCAAAAACAAAAGGTAGTCTCTTTGCCCAAAAAGTGCACAATTTCACTGAAAAATTGAGTTGTGACCACGTTGCGTTTTGCGCTGTTTCCTGTCGCAGCCACTATGCCTACCCACGCAAGGGAGATACCATTTTTCTTGGGAGACCTGGGGGAACGCTGGGTGGGTGGAAATCTGTTGATCCACGCAGATTCCAGAACTTTCCACCACAGAAATGTGAGGAAAATGCGTTTTTTTTCCAATGTCTTAGCTTTGCAAGGGATTCTGGGTAAGAGAACCTGGGGGTAGGCAGTCGAGTGACCCCATCCTGAATTCCCCTGGGTGTCTACTTTTCAAAAATATACAGGTTTTCTAGGTTTCCCTAGGTGCCGGCAGAGCTAGGGTTCAAAAACAAAAGGTAGTCTCTTTGCCCAAAAAGGGCACGATTTCACTGCAAAATTGAGTTGTGACCACGTTGCGTTTTGCGCTGTTTCCTGTCGCAGGCACTATTCAGACCCAGGCAAGTGAGGTAGCATTTTTTTCAGGAGACCTGGGGAAACGCTGGGTGGGTGGAAATTTGTTGATCCACACAGATTCCAGAACTTTCCACCACGGAAATGTGAGGAAAATTTGTTTTTTGTTTTTCAAATTTTTCAACTTTACAAGGGATTCTGGGTAACGGAACCTGGAGGTAGGCAGACGAGTCACCCCATCCTGAATTTCCCTGGGTGTCTACTTTTCAAAAATGTATAGGTTTGCTAGGTTTCCCTAGGTGCTGGCAGAGCTAGAGCTCAAAAACAAAAGGTAGTCTCTTCCTCCAAAAAGCGCAAGATTTCACTGTGAAATTGAGGTGCAACGACGTTGCGTTTTGCGCCGTTTCATGTCACAGCCACTATGCCTAACAATGCAAGTGATGTACCATTTTTTTGGGGGGACCTGGGGGAACGCTGGGTGGGTAGAAATTTGTTGATCCACGCTGATTCCAGAACTTTCCACCACAGAAATGTGAGGAAAATGTGTTTTTTTTGTCATATTTTTAGCTTTGCAAGGGATTCTGGGTAACAAAACCAGGGGGTAGGCAGACGAGTCACCCCATCCTGAATTTCCCTGGGTGTCTAGTTTTCAAAAATGTATAGGTTTGCTAGGTTTCCCTAGGTGCTGGCAGAGCTAGCACTCAAAAACTAAAGGTAGTCTCTTTGTCCAAAAAGCACAAGATTTCACTGGGAAATTGAAGTGCAACCACATTGCATTTTGAGCTGTTTCGTGTTGCAGCCACTATGCCTACCCACGCAAGTGAGGTACCATTTTTCTCGGGAGACCTGGGGGAACGCTGGGTGGGTGGAAATTTGTTGATCCACGCAGATTCCAGAACTTTACACTACAGAAATTTGAGGAAAATGTGTTTTTTTGGTCAAATTCTAAACTTTGCAAGGGATTCTGGGTAACAAAGCCTGGTGGTAGGCAGTCAAGTCACCCCATCCTGAATTCCCCAGGGTGTCTACTTTCCAAAAATGTATAGGTTTGCTAGGTTTCCCTAGGTGCCGGCAGTGCTAGGGTGCAAAAACTACAGGTAGGCACTTTGCCATAAAAGGGTCAATTTGTAACTGCAAAATTGAGGTGTGACCACGTTGCATTTTGCGCCGTTTCCTATCGCAGGCTCAAGGCCGACCCACACAAGTGAGGTACCATTTTTATCGGGAGACTTCGGGTAATTCAGATTTGTAAATCAACTGTTATTACCAAATGAGCTTTCTAGCATTTCTCCCTTTCAGTGACAGACATTGTGTAAAAAAAAATTTTTTTTGAAAAATGACCAATAATTCTCAAGCTAGTATGGGTATTCCCAATTTTGAAAATGTGCAATTATATACTGTTTCTGAACTCTATATTTTGTACCCAATTCAGAAATACATAGGTGTCTTTCATACAGATTTTTCCATGTATACATTTTCTAAGACAAAATGCTCTATACCCAGTAAAAGAAAAAAAAACCATTGCAAGTTGCTGCTCAGTTTTTGGATCTGGGTTCGTTGGGTTCTTGGTGAAACTACAAGTCCTATATATCCCCACAACCAGGAAGGTCTAACGGATGTAACAGTATATTGCTTTCCAAGAGCTGTCAAGATTAGAAAAAGTTATAGGTGAAAACGTTGAGACAAAAGGCTGTATTTTTCAACAAATTTTCTATTATTCCAAGATTTAACTGTTAGTTTCGATAAAGAATCCTTCATGGATTTAGACAAATGACCCTTTTCTGAATTCAGAATTTTGTTTACTTTTCGGAAATGTACAGCTTTCTAGGATCCATTATTGCTTTCAAACTCTTTTCTACCATTAACTGGAAGAAGGTGGAAAGCTCTAAAAATAGCAAAAATAGGCTATGTCCCAGAAAAATGCCAAAACTGTGTAAAAAATGTTGGTTCCCTGACAAAAGACCTTCATTCCCTGAAAGCTGAGAAAACGGAGATTTCAGCCCCACAAACCCTTTTCTGATACCATTTTCAGGGAAAAACCCAGAGGCTTTCATTTGCAGCCCGTTTTTCCCATTTTTCTGAAAAAAGCAAAAAAATCACTATATTTTGGTTAATTTCTGGGACCCCTCCAAGGGAATCCACAAACCCTGGGCGCCTTTGGAATCCACATGATGTTGGAAGAAAAGGACGCAAATTTGGCGTAGATAGCTTATGTGGTCAAAAAGTTACAGGGGCCTAAGCGCGCACTACCCCAAATAGCCAAAAAAGGGCTCAGCACAGGAGGGGAAAAGGCCTAGCAGCGAAGGGGTTAAGCAAGGTCACCTGCAGCCTTTGCAGTGCCTAATTTGAGCCCTGATTTTTGGTGGTGCCAGCACTTAGGGGCATATTATCAAGAACAGCGTTACAATTATCACCAGTTTAGCGTCAGAAAACGGCCGCTAAAGCTGCGCTAATTGTCTTGATAATATGCCCTGGAGAAATCCAATAGAAGCCCATGTTGACACCAGAACATGGACTTCTATTGGAATTCTCAAGAGCAGATTATCAAGCCCACTATCGCCGCTTTAGCTGCCATTTTCTGCCGCTATACTGGCGATAATTTTTAACGCTGTTCTTGATAATATGCCCCTTAATTGGTTTCTGCTCGGTAGCCGCACTTAATTGTCAACACTGCACTTATGACAGGTAGCGCTGCTCATCTAATTTAGAGATAAGCAAAATTACAGGGCTTTATGAATACAAAATACATAAAAATTTTCTGATACCTGCCTCTCCAGCCATTTCTTTAGCATTGGGGACCAGGAATAATCTGAACTGTCGCACTTGACAGTGACAGAGATGGTTAGTAGTTGTTTTGGTACCACCTGGCAGTGTTGAGTTGGCAATGGGTGATACGAGTTGCAGGACCATGAACCAGGTCAAAGGTAGAGAGCTGAATGATTTGTATGCAGACAGTTCTCTATGTGCCTCTCTGAAGGTCGGCGCACTTCCTTATTAGGTCTCGCACCTAGAGTTGCAGTGAGCAGCAGTGCCCGCGCAGCACGAGACCTCATGTAGGGGGTTCTGAAAGCTGACCACACGCTTGTGCATGTGGTTTTGCTTTCGCCGGCTGCAATTGGCTTTAGTGTGCTTTAAAAAAAAATACAGCATGCAATTGGGCAAAGGCGGGAGCATGTCCCGTCTTTGCTCCCCCCCATGCCCATCTGTGTCTATTACTCGCAGTAGGAGCAGCACAGACAACAGGCTTCCCTCGCCCCCACTCCTCTGTGGTGCGGGCGCACCACTAGTCAGTTCACAGTGTGATGACACACTCTAGATGGCGGGAGAGCCTGCGCACTTCTGTTGACCCTGGGTTACAATTCCTTGAGAGGGAAGGCACATTCCACCCTCTTCGAGAACTGCAAAAGTTGTGCAATGGTTGGGAATGGGTGCACTTAACTTCCCTCTCACGAGCGCACATTGTCGCGGTAGGGGGAAACACTCCTCTTTCTTTTTCCTCACGGTTGAACATTATGATGCAGGAACACTGCAGGGGAAACAAACTGGGAAAAATGACACAGCATGATGGATTGCACTATACCCCAGTGACCTTTTCTCAGACTCCCAAGTATCCATAGTCACTGCAGCAGGGAATGAAAAGGGGGGCTGTAGGAGAACCCTCTTTGTGTATACCCATTTGCCGCAGGGGAATGAAGTGCAAGTAGTGTGCCAAGTGCAAATAAAGGTAAGCATCTGTCAGTCTGCGTAATCCTGTTTTCAGTAAGGCTCAGACTGCAGAGAAGATTGGGGCAAAACATGGTTAACGTTGTTGTCCTTATGCACTGAATTACAGTTGTGCTTCATGAATTTGTATACAGATGGAAAATGAGACTGTTAGGTCAGGCATCCTCTCGATTGGCCAGGGAGGGAATCCACCTCATTTCCGGTATTGTATAACAACAAACAGAAAAACAAAATGCGGAAGTGGTGACAGATCTGGTTAAGGGGACCGTCTGTGTTTCATGGGTGGCTCACAAATAATCTCCACTAAGGAACAATTGAGACATGGGCACCCCAAGCTTAGCAGCCATGTTTTAAAAGGCCTGTAACCTGAGTTGTCCGCTTCAAAGTGCATTTGCATCATTTGTTCCCAGTGGGGTTTTACTCCTTAAAACTGCACCCTTTCGACAAACTGTCTAGTCACAATGAATATTTTCCTTCTCTCACCAGCTATCAATTAGGATCGAAGATGTTTCTGATGGGTGCTGCTGTAGGCGCTTTTTGTTGCCTGTTTTATTCTTTTTAAATACTTTCGCTGAAAGAGCATCTTATTGTGGGCTCAGAGAACGAGAAGTGTTGTGGTTCGTACCAATGCTTACCTCTTTAGCCTTATTCAGTGAGGTGGACAATGGCATCAGTTGTCATAGGGGTAGTGAAAATCAACCTGTTAATAACAAATATTCAGGGTCCCTGGAAATATGCGTAGAAGAGGAAAAAATTATGCAGCAGGGTTCACTAAATTGTACATAAAGAAAAGGAGGGCATTATTTTTAATCTTTTTTCATTTCAACACCTGGTTACACTCTATTGGAAAATATTCCACATTATCAGTACAAATTTAAAACCCAAATACAGCAATAAGGAACTGAAAGATGACCAGTCATTCCTTGCAAAGGACCTTCCTGTACCCAGGAACAACGGTCGCCATGTTTTTAGTCACTTTTGGTCCATTTGAGTTAGAGACAACATTTTTTTTATTACAAATTTTCAGATTATGCAGCAGATGATGGCTTGAGTGGCAAATGAGGTAATTCCTTACATGAGTGAAAAACGCTGAGTCTGCAGAGTTGCATAATTCCAGTGGCCCTGCAAAATCTATGACAAAGTTACAGGAGTCTGTTTTTTAAAATATTTTTTACAGGAAATGCAGGTCTTCTGTATTATTTTCAATTCTAGTCTTTTTGTATTGTAGGTTGTTTGTAATATCTGGTGGTGTGATGTAAGCTCCTATAGCACCTGGTGCATGAAACGTTGGGCCCGCATCTTTTCTATGGAGGTGCAGTTGCTGGCATAGGGGAAATTTTAAGGGCCCCCACACCAAATTTTGTATAAGGGCCTATCATTTTTTTTACTCACGCAACTCTATCTCTGCACACAGAAAAGTATACAATCAGTAACTTAGTATTGTTACACAACATGAGGCTACATTAGCTGTTGTCCCGAGAGTCGAGCCACTGTTGTGTATCTGTAAAAGACTTCAAAAGCTGCAGATTATATTTGTATGATATATCCAGAGTGGTCGTAATGTGCAGTGAGTGGTAAAAGAGGCCGGTGTGCACAGTCTGATATGTTTCTAATAACAGAGAAAGTTAACTCTAGCGTCTATTCTGCTTCTAAGCATTGCAAATTTGTCAGCTCAGGGAACAAAAGCAGGTTGGGACAACTTGGATCACAAAATGTGACCAAAGGTGAAGCCGGGACTGGAACTCTGGCCTCCCGAATTCACACCGTGAAGTTTAGACACACTGGGCTCAATTCACACAAGCATTCTGAAGTGAATAGAAACATACTCCTGAAGTATCCTTTTATGCACTCTTACGTGCAATTGTGAATCAGCCCAAAAGGTACATCTCCTTATCAGTAAAAGTGCACAGGGCACATTGTCCTTTCCATTTGGACTGCTTGTGAATTAATATCACCTGACTATTATCCATCTAGTACGGATGACTGGCACTCGCCAGGGGTCGTGGTGGAAAATGTTACCCTATGGACATGCCAGTTGTCTAGTGACAAGTAGTTTCACTTATTGAGTATGTCGTTTAAATGGAAACCTATAAAAAAACAATCATTTACAATGCAATAGGTCTCGCATTTGTGAGAGTTTATGCTCTTGGCATTGTAAATGACAATGCCTTTTATCTATTTGTTTAAAAAACCAACACATTAATAAAAGGCATTGTAATCTATATTGCCAATAACTCAAACTCTAGTAAATGCGAGACCTATTGCATTGCAAATGCTTGTTTTTCCCTTGTAACGCACTGTCAAGGGGAAAGTACAATGTAGGGCTGCTTTTTTATGTTTTTACCTAGGCTGATTTCCATTTTTATCCCTCCTACACACAGCATACACTCTACTCATAAACACATCACCACCCCCTCTACACCACATCCTCCTCTCACAAACAATACTACACAACCAAATCCAGTGCATGAAACATACACATCAGCACCCTTTATCACTACTCCTGAAAAGCAAAACATATCATACACACCACACAACAAGATCTTCAAAGGGCAACACCTCATAATACTTACCATCACAAAATACAAACATATACCCACCTTTCAAACCACACAAAGGAACAAACTCCAATGCCAAGCTTTCACTCTTCCACCACACCTAACACAGATACAGCCATACAGCACCTCTCTTCTATCCGCCTCTCATCCATTGGACAATTTAGAACATTACTACATCACCCACATGCTGCACCACCTCCCCTGATTCATACACCTTCCGCCTTAAACACACACAAAAAATATAAGCAACATGCCACACGTCACAACTTTGCTTCCCCATGTCTACTTCACAACAATGTTACACCACAAAAGCAACACAGCACTCCAACTCACTCTCAAACACCATCTCCAACACATACAAATGCAGACCCATCAAAATGCCTTCTTAGGATGCTGGATGAGGAACACGATACTGAACAGCTACACGATTGCTATCCTAATACAGCAAATACCAGCATAAAAACACACCTGCTACAAACCCACACAATACTGATCACTCTTCTACCAAACAAAATTCCACTATCACCAAAGGCCACTCACTAAACTGTCTACTAAAAAATGCTCGATCCCTCTCTAAAAACAAGCATCACATCTACGACCTTCTCACCGATGCAAAACCAGACATACTATTCATAACCGAATCATGGTTGGGAGAAGATATGGCTCCAGTCCTGCATGAAGCCATTCCTCTAGGCTATCAAATAATCACCCAAAATCATATAGCCAAAAAAGGAGGTGGTCTAGCTGTTGTATTCAGGCAAACAATACATATCACTAAAATTGACAACATCTCCATAAAGAATTGTGAGGCTCTTTTAACAAAATGCAATCCTACACCGTCTTCCTCCTGTAACTTCCTGCTCCTTTACAGAACTCCACCTCACAAGGCAACATTCCCAGACGCATTTCTAGACACAGTTTCAAACTTGATAACAATACACTCCAACCTATGCGTTCTGGGTGACCTTAACATTTGGTTTGATAAACCCAATATGACCCATCCAAAAACTATAATCACAGGCCTAGACGCATTGAACCTGCATTAGGTTGTCCACAATCTAATACACATCGCTGGACATATCCTAGATTTCATTTTTGCTAATACTGAACTAGTTACCTTTCAAACTATAACTCCAGTCATATGGTCAGACCACCACTTGCTTGCCTTCCAACATAAAACAACGCTAAGCGACTCACCTAAAACTACCTTACATCCATCCACCTATCGGCCGTGGAACAAACTCAATTTGGAACACTTGGAAACACAACTAATATCCAGTACAAATCTGGAAAGCATAAATTCTGTTCAAAATCTATATGAGTGGCAACAGGAATCTTTTGACATCATGATACCACTCAAAACCACACAACAGAACAAAAGAAAAAAAGCACCTTGGAGAAACATAGAAATAAAAGACATAAAACAACAAATTAGAAAGCTGCAACATACCTGGCTAAAACAAAAACGCCAAATAAGACAAACTTCTCCTACAGAAAATGAACAGAATATACAAGTCTGCTATCAAAAAAGCTAAGAAAAGGCACTATTCAGACAGAATTCAAAATGCTAAATGTGCAAATAAAGAATTCTATAAAATACTCAATGAATTTTGCAAACCAAATTGCCTTGAAGGAATTCATCCTGTTGCTCAAGATTTCACAGACAAACTGGCAAATCACTACACGGACAAAGCAGACACATTGGAATCGTACTTAAAACAGAAACAAAGCACCAGCACTAACCCTTGTACAAAACAACAATCCAAGAATGCTGTAATCAAGCCTCTCGGCTCCTTCCAACACATCTCACGCAATGAATTTATGGACCTGGTCAAAGCAAGCAGGCCTGCCGGCAGCCCTTCTCACCCCTGTCCGCCACAAACTTTCAAGACAATTCTTTTAACAACCTCTGCTGCCACTCCAGTAACAAGAATCATCAACAATTCCTTAACTACTGGAATATTTCCAGAATAACTCAAAAAGTCATACATACGCCCTTTACTGAAGAAAACAATTTTGGACCCGCAGAACCCTGACAAATACAGACCCATTTCAAATAGACCGTTCCTGTGCAAACTGATAGAAAGAGCAGCGTTCGCTCAGATGTCACAATTCATTGAAGAGAATGACATACTTTCAGACTTCCAAACAGGATTCAGTCCGGGAAGAGGCACTGAATCTGCCCTCCTTGCCTTCTGGGATGACCTAAAGAATACAGATGACCGCAACGCGGTTGCTGGGCTACTCCTCTTGGACCTCTCAGCCGCCTTTGATATGGTTGACCATGATACTCTGAAACAAAGACTCTATGAAGCCGGCATAGAGGGAACTGCTTTAGACTGGATAGCGTCCTACCTTCGAAACAGAACTGTCATCCATACCCTACCTTTCTCGTCCAAACCATACTCCACAAAAGCAGGGGTCCCTCAAGGTTCTATCATCTCGCCCCTGCTTTTCAACATCTACATGAAGTCATTACCAGTACTGATCAATACATTTCACCTCACTTGCTATAACTATGCAGATGACACGCAAATACTCCTTCAACTGGAATGCCCCAAAAATATTGGAAAATCAACAATTTTCAGCTGTCTCAGAGCCGTGGTTTAGTGAATGACCTGGAGCCATCTCAAATTGAATGCTTCAAAAACTGAAATACTCATGTGTTGCGATTGGAAACATTACAACCCGCTTGCCCCATGGCCTGATGAACTGGGATCACTGCCTAAAGTATCGAAGGAAGTAGGAAACCTCGGAAAGACCCTTTACTCTAAGCTGTCGATGAATGCCCAAGTGGATAAACTAGCAAGATCAAGCTTTGCAACTATAAAAACGCTGCAACAAATTTTCCCTCATTTGGGATTTTCACACAAGGTCCAAGCTACCATCTCCCTTGTTCTGTCCGAACTCGATTACGCCAATAGCCTCTACCAAGGATCACCTTTAACGACCATGAAAAGACTACAACGGATTCAGAACTCAGCTGCCAGACTACTCGTGCATATCAAACCGCGAGACCACACACCCCCTGCCTTGAAAGCCCTGCATTGGTAATTGGCTGCCAGAAGATCCACGTTCAAGCTGCTTTGTATCACCCACAAAGCAATACATGGAATGGGACCGCTCTTGATCAGGAATAACATCACCAAACACATTCAACAAAGGAACCTCCACTCTAAAGGAGCATCTCGCCTCAAAATCCCACCATACAAGAAAAAAACCATGGGTGGCACATCCTTCTCTGTTCAAGCAGCCAAACTATGGAATTCCTTACCCCCCAACATAAGGTCCACCGACCACCACCTTATCTTCAGAAAACTACTCAAGATTTGGCTCTTCTCCATATAAGCACCATACGCAAACAGAATTTTACAGCATATCCCTCTGTATACAACCATTTTTTTTCACTATTGATATGTACCTATCTTTGTGTATTACTTTGTATAAACATGTAAAATAATTAAGTTATTGAGAGAAAAAAGAATAATCTATATATATAAAAACTAATGTATTTCTGTCTGTTTGTCCTTTATGCATTACTATACCATTCATCCAATCGGCATGAAACTTTGGGAAGTTGCTGAGTACACTCCCGCAAACGTTTCTGGCCAAAAAAAAAAATGTTAAAAGTTGTTGAGTACAGTCCCGCGAAGGTTTCTGGCAAAAAAAGAAAAGAAAAATGTGTTAAATATCGGCCCCCCGGACCCCCATTGCCCTCATAATCTTTCCAATACTGAACGTTTACAGTTTCCGGTGTGACTCGCTTTTGCAATGACCATCAACAAAGCACAAGGACAATCGCTGCAAGTTTGTGGACTAGATTTGGAGAATCCATGCTTCTCACATGGACAACTGTATGTGGCCAGCTCACGCATCGGAAAACCTTCTGATTTATTTGTGTACGCACTAGACGGAAAAACCAGTTATGCCCCCCAAACAGAAATGGATTGGTCGATCTACAACTGAAGCACGAAAGAAAAAGGCATTACAAGCTTCAGAAACAGACGAGCAACGGGAAGCAAGATTAGAAGCTGTTCGAACACAAACTTCTCAAGCACGTTCTTCTCAAACGAACGAGCAACGACAATCAAAATTGGAAGCCGATCGAGTACGCACAGCTCAAGCCCGTTCTTCTCAAACGAATGAGCAACGAGAACCAAGATTGGAAACAGATCGATTACGCACTGCTCAAGTCTGCTCAAATGAAACAGGAGAGCAACGAGAATCAAGATTGTAAACCGATCAATTACGCACTGCTCAAGCCCACTCGAATGAAACAGGAGAGCAACGAGAATCAAGATTGGAAGCCGATCGAGTACGCATTGCTCAAGCCACACTTTCAAATCTTTTCTATAATAAAATTGAATAGGATTCAATAAATATGACACAATGTAAATTGAATGTTATAATAATGAGTTTCCTTGAATTTCCTTTCTTCTAAGATGGCAGCAACACGCGCCGGGTAAGCTAGTAATAAATGAATAAAAATCATCTTTGGTCTACATGTACATACTTCCATTGTGCATCTATGTACCTTCCATGTACTTGGATCTGTGTGTCTGTTACTTTTCTCCCGAAAAAGCATATTGAATGCACTACCCTATTTCGCATCCTGTGCCTCTATTAATATCTTTAATCTACATATACTTACCTCCTTTATGTATCCATATACTTTCAATGTAATTATGGATCTATATAGTTATCACTTTCTTCTAATTTAGCATTTCCAATGCACTACCCTATTTCTCAGCCTATACTTTGCTCAATATATCTTCTAGCCCAATGGTTTGACTCATCTCAAACTTCTTCTACTACACCTCCCAATGCACTACCCTATCTCTCATCCTATACATATATCAATGTATCCTCTACATCCACTCTCTCATTTATCCCAAACCCCATACCACTCCTATGATTGCCAAAATAACCCTTTCTAGACTCTCTCCTACTCTACCCCTCCCTGCATCATCTGACACCTATTTTACTATACCGATCCCCTAAAACAAACCTTTCTAAACTCTTTTCTCTGAGTTTCCCCTCCAAAACTCCTTTTTACTCATCCAAAAGCCTCCTCCTATTCCTAAAACCTACAAAAAAACACACACAAAATAAAAATCTTTCACTCTTTTAACCCTCCACTATCCTTTTTCAATCGAAATTAACAGACTAACATGTTCACTTCTCAAATTCCATAATAAACTACACTAATATACTACCCAAATAACTGAATAACATAATCACTGCTCAAATTACTTCATATATTTTTTTACTGTACTAATTTTCAACAGTATTCCTTGATGGGTTCCGGAGTGGCGTGCTACTCGCCAGAAAAGCGATTCAACACCCATCAGGGGTAACAAGTGCTATATGAATGCAAATCTTTCTTCCCCTTTTATCCCTCTGCTATCCTTCTCACTCCAAGTAACTGACTAATATCCACCACTGAAATTACTTCATATTTCACTATATTAATTCACCACTAATCCTTTGTAGGCTTCCTGAATAGCGTGCGTCAACAAGCGCTACATAAATACAAACCTTTGTCCTCCTCTATCCTTCTGCTATCATTCCTAATCCAAATAACTGACTAACCTATCCACCACTTAAAATGTACTTGCATGTTTCACTATACTAATTCAACACTAATCCTCTATGGGTCCCGGAGTAGTGTGCTACATGCCAAAAAAGTGATTTGACACCTCGTCAGGGGTAGTAAGCGCTTTATAAATGCAATTACAATACAATACAATACAATTAAAAAACATTAAACAGAAACCTGCCGTCCCGAGCCTCATGCAACTGACCCATGTGGTCCAAGCTAGACTCAGCCCAACAGCCACTTATGGGAGTGCATCTTTAAGGGGAAGGACACAGTCACCTTGGACATACAGTTTCAAGAGTAGTAAGAATGATATTCAAGCTACCTAAGTACACTTCGGCAGCCCAAATCAGATTGGAATTCGGCCTGCAGAAGCAAGAAGACAAAGGTTGGTACCTCACATGCTGGCACAAAACTAAAAGTGCTGTGGCCGGGTCATTGAAGGCACACATATGGAATGAAATACAGTCAAAAAAAGAAAGCACAGCCATGACTTACTTGCTAGCCTCGATAGATGGCTTGAGCCTAGGGGGACTTTAGGGGGCCTCGAGACACATAACAGCTTCCTACACCTTGTTAACCCTTTCGATGCTGATGACGAGCTGGGCTCGTCATGGTGCACGGTGGTCGTGTGCTGATGACGAGCCCAGCTCGTCATGAGCCCCACCCTCGGGGGAAGCGCTGGCGCTCCCCCCGAGGTTCTCTGATCCTCGTTGTTTTGCTCGGGGCGGCAGCGGAAGAGCTTCCGCTGCCGCCCCCGCCCCCCCCCCCGGGAATCCCTGATGACGTCAGCGCGCACAGCGCGCGCTGACATCATCAGGGATTCCCTGCGCTCGGGAAGCCATTTGCTTCCTGCGCGCCGAGGAGAAAGGTAAGTTTCTCGTGTCCGGCGGGGGTTTGGGGCCGCAAAGAGGCATCAGGGGAGAGGAAAGAGATTTTCCTTTCCCCTGAAGTCTCTTTGCAGGGCATTTCTGCCTCACAATCGCGCACAGCGTCGCGATCGTGCGGCGGAAATGCCCCCACTAGCACCTGGGATTGTAAATTTAGCGTTTCGGAAGCGACCCCTTGGGCAAGGGTCGCTTCCAGGTGGGCAGACATTTTCTCGACGATTTTCTGCCCCCCCTGGGGGCAAATCGGCCCGTTATTTCGGCCAATTTGCCCCCAGGGGGGGCAGAAATAAACCACTGGCACCAGGGATTATTTGTTTTGGCAATGTTTGTTTTGGGAAGCGACCCCTTGGGTAAGGGTCGCTTCCTGGGGGCCATTATTTTGTCGTTTATTTTCTGTCCCCCCGGGGGCAAATCGGCCCGTTTTTTTGCCGTTTTGCCCCCGGGGGGGTCCGAAAATGCCCACTAGCACCAGGGATCGTGAAATTAGCTTTTAGGAAGCGACCCCTTGGGCAAGGGTCGCTTCCAGGTGGGCAGCCATTTTATTTTCGATTTTCTGCTGACCCTGGGGGCAAATCGGGCCGTTATTTCGGCCGTTTTGCCCCCGGGGGGGGCAGAAATAAACCACTGGCACCAGGGATTTTTTATTAGTGCATGTTTGTTTTGGGAAGCGACCCCTTGGGTAAGAGTCGCCTCCAGGGGGCCTTGATTTTGTTGTTTATTTTCTGTCCCCCCCCCTTGGGGCAAATAGGGCCTTTTTTTGCCGTTTTGCCCCCGGGGGGGGGGGCAGAAAATGCCCACTAGCACCAGGGATCTTGAAATTAGCTTTTAGGGAGCGACCCCTTGGGCAAGGGTCGCTTCCAGGTGGGCTGTGATAATATTTTTGTTTTTCTGCCCCCCCCGGGGGGAAAATCAGCCCGTTTTTTTAGTTGCTTTGCCCCCAGGTGGGGGCAGAAATTCCCCACTGGCACCAGGGAACTGTTTTGAAGCAATGTATATGTTTTGGAGGCGACCCCTTGGGCAAGGGTCTCTTCCTGGTGGCAAGTAATTGTTTTTGAATTTCTGCCCCCCCTTGGGGCAAGTCGGAGTGGTGTTTGCCTGGCGGTGTGTGTAGTGGTGCTTGGCTGGATGGTGTGCGTGGAGTGGTACTTGGCTGTATGTGCACGGAGTGCTGCTTGGCTGGCGGTGTGTGTGGAGTGGCGCATGGCTGGATGGTGTGCGTGGAGCGGTACTTGGCTGTCTGTGCACGGAGTGGTGCTTTGCTTGCGGTGTGCGTGGAGTGGCGCTTTGCTTGCGGTGTGCGTGGAGTGGTGCTTGGCTGGCGGTGTGCGTGGAGTGGCGCTTGCGGTGTGCGTGGAGTGGTGCTTGGCTGGTGGTGTGCGTGGAGTGGTACTTGGCTGTCTGTGCGTGGAGTGGTGCTTGGCTGGCGGTGTGTGTGGACTGGTGCTTGGCTGGCGGTGTGCATGGAGTGGTGCTTGGCTGGCGGTGTGTGTGGAGTGGCGCTTGGCTGGATGGTGTGCGTGGAGTGGCGCTTGGCTGGATGGTGTGCGTGGAGTGGTGCTTGGCTTGCGGTGTGCGTGGAGTGGTGCTTGGCTTGCGGTGTGCGTGGAGTGGTGCTTGGCTTGCGGTGTGCGTGGAGTGGCGCTTGGCTTGCGGTGTGCGTGGAGTGGCGCTTGGCTTGCGGTGTGCGTGGAGTGGCGCTTGGCTTGCGGTGTGCGTGGAGTGGTGCTTGGCTGGCGGTGTGGCGCTTGGCTGGCGGTGTGGTGCTTGGCTGGCGGTGTGGTGCTTGGCTGGCGGTGTGTGTGGAGTGGCGCATGGCTGGATGGTGTGCGTGGAGTAGTACTTGGCTGTCTGTGCACGGAGTGGTGCTTGGCTGGTGGTGTGTGTGGAGTGGACTTTGGCTGGATGGTGTGCGTGGAGTGGCGCTTGGCTGGATGGTGTGCGTGGAGTGGCGCTTGGCTGGATGGTGTGCGTGGAGTGGTGCTTGGCTTGCGGTGTGCGTGGAGTGGTGCTTGGCTTGCGGTGTGCGTGGAGTGGCGCTTGGCTTGCGGTGTGCATGGAGTGGCGCTTGGCTTGCGGTGTGCGTGGAGTGGCGCTTGGCTGGCGGTGTGGTGCTTGGCTGGCGGTGTGGTGCTTGGCTGGCGGTGTGTGTGGAGTGGCGCATGGCTGGATGGTGTGCGTGGAGTAGTACTTGGCTGTCTGTGCACGGAGTGGTGCTTGGCTGGTGGTGTGTGTGGAGTGGCGCTTGGCTTGCGGTGTGCGTGGAGTGGCGCTTGGCTTGCGGTGTGCGTGGAGTGGCGCTTGGCTTGCGGTGTGCGTGGAGTGGCGCTTGGCTTGCGGTGTGCGTGGAGTGGCGCTTGGCTTGCGGTGTGCGTGGAGTGGCGCTTGGCTTGCGGTGTGCATGGAGTGGCGCTTGGCTTGCGGTGTGGTGCTTGGCTGGCGGTGTGTGTGGAGTGGCGCATGGCTGGATGGTGTGCGTGGAGTAGTACTTGGCTGTCTGTGCACGGAGTGGTGCTTGGCTGGATGGTGTGCGTGGAGTGGTGCTTGGCTTGCGGTGTGCGTGGAGTGGTGCTTGGCTTGCGGTGTGCGTGGAGTGGCGCTTGGCTTGCGGTGTGCGTGGAGTGATGCTTGGCTTGCGGTGTGCATAGAGTGGCGCTTGGCTTGCGGTGTGCGTGGAGTGGCGCTTGGCTAGCGGTGTGGTGCTTGGCTGGCGGTGTGTGTGGAGTGGCGCATGGCTGGATGGTGTGCGTGGAGTAGTACTTGGCTGTCTGTGCACGGAGTGGTGCTTGGCTGGTGGTGTGTGTGGAGTGGCGCTTGGCTTGCGGTGTGCGTGGAGTGGCGCTTGGCTTGCGGTGTGCGTGGAGTGGCGCTTGGCTTGCGGTGTGCGTGGAGTGGTGCTTGGCTTGCGGTGTGCGAGGAGTGGTGCTTGGCTTGCGGTGTGCGTGGAGTGGCGCTTGGCTTGCGGTGTGCGTGGAGTGATGCTTGGCTTGCGGTGTGCATAGAGTGGCGCTTGGCTTGCGGTGTGCGTGGAGTGGCGCTTGGCTAGCGGTGTGGTGCTTGGCTGGCGGTGTGTGTGGAGTGGCGCATGGCTGGATGGTGTGCGTGGAGTAGTACTTGGCTGTCTGTGCACGGAGTGGTGCTTGGCTGGCAGTGTGTGTGGAGTGGCGCTTGGCTGGATGGTGTGCGTGGAGTGGTACTTGGCTGTCTGTGCATGGAGTGGTACTTGGCTGTCTGTGCATGGAGTGGTGTTTGGCTGGCGGTGTGTGTGGAGTGGCGCTTGGCTGGATGGTGTGCGTGGAGTGGTTCGTGGCTGTCTGTGCACGGAGTGCTGCTTGTCTGGCGGTGTGTGTGGAGTGGTGCTTGGCTGGCGGTGTGCGTGGAGTGGCGCTTGGCTTGCGGTGTGGTGCTTGGCTGGCAGTGTGTGTGGAGTGGCGCATGGCTGGATGGTGTGCGTGGAGTAGTACTTGGCTGTCTGTGCACGGAGTGGTGCTTGGCTGGATGGTGTGCGTGGAGTGGTGCTTGGCTTGCGGTGTGCGTGGAGTGGCGCTTGGCTTGCGGTGTGCGTGGAGTGGCGCTGTGTATTGCGGTGTGCGTGGAGTGGTGCTTGGCTTGCGGTGTGCGTGGAGTGGTGTTTGGCTGGCAGTGTGCATGGTCTGTCGCTTGGATGGTGGTGTGGGTGGACTGGCGCTCGGCTGGCGGTGTGTGAGTACCTACTTTCTGTTGGTCACTACACACACTGCTAGTTGAGTGACACTGTACTCAGTCCATCATTTTGTGTAGTTGCTGTGGCAGATATTTGGGTGTGTGAAAGTGATGGGCCCTTGAATGGCGCTGTCTGCTGGTGTGAGTGTTGTAATGTGATGGGTCTGCGGCTGGTGGTGTGAATGTTTTGTATGTGTCACACGTACGAAAGGTGTATGAATGTCCTTACTGCCCCCGTGTGATGGGGGTACTGGTAGGAGCAGAAGACCGACTGGCACCAAAGGGGTTAGGCAGTAAAATAAATTCAAAAAATTAACCAGTGTCTTGATGTTAAACCTCATCTAATCCCAATTGGTCTTTGCCCTATTTGATGGCCCCTCTGTGCAAATGTAAATTTGGGGGGCAAATTTGTGTGTGGTTTTTTCAATTGTTATATTGTTTGTGAAATGTGGTAGTAATTTTTTTATCTTCTCCATTTTTGCCTTGTTCCAGGCTTTTGCTGTTTGGATTGTTGTAGGTTGCGGATCCGTTACTGTTGGTTTTGCAGCTTGTGTAGTTGCTTGTGCTTGGTAAGTGAATGTATTTTGTACTACTTTCCCTTGTTTTTTGTCTTTTTGAAAAAGGTTGTACTTATATCACTTTGTGTGGCTCTGTTTCTTTTTTTCTTCAGCATTAGTGTTTTATGTGCACTTTGATTTCTAATTTGTTTTTTTTCTTTTCTTTCTAGTGGGATATCATTTCTTTTTGCTGTGTCTCAGCAGAGTAGGTGCTGGTGAGTGTAGCTGTATTTGGTAAGAGTGAAATTGTTTTGGATTGTATTGATCTTTGTGTGAAAGCCTTACCTTGTTTACTTCTTACTTTGCACAGTGTAGGTTGTTGTTCACTTGTGTGTGCTGTCTTTCTTTGTAAGGATAATGGCTAGTCGCAGGATTACTGCTCAGCAGGTTCTTAGTTTGCTTTTTGAGTCTTCCTCTGACCATGGTTCAGAGACTGACTCTGATTCGGATTTGGAGGTTGGTGGAGAAGATTCAGGCAGTGAGTTTTCTCTTTGCCTGCATTCATCATCATCGGATGAAGAATCTTCTTCTAGTGCTGATGAAGTGTCTATGGTAGCGGAGGACATTGTTGCGCCGGTAGTGGACCAAGAGGCAGCTGTGCTACTTCCTAGGGCTGCAAGGTATCCTTTCTTTTTACGTCGGCATGAGGCAGGTGGGCTACAGCCTGCGCCCAAAAGGCTTCACATTGCTGTGGTGCGCCAAGCGGCATCTGGTGCTGTTAGGCCTCCTATTGTTGTAGAGCGGCAAGGTGCATCAGGGTCTGATTTGTTTTCCGGTGGTGTAGTGCAGCAAGAAGCTTCTCAGGCTGCTGGGCTTCCCGTTGGTGAAGTGCTGCAAGAGGCATCTGGGGCTGGTAGGCTTCCCATTGTTGTAGAGCAGCAAGATGCATCTGGACCTGCTTTGTTTCCCGGTGGTGTAGTGCAGCAAGAGTCTTCTGGGGATGCTATGTTTTCTGTTGGTGATGTGCAGCCAGAAGTATCTGTGGATGTTAGGCTTCCCGTACGTGTACAGCAACAAGTGGCTTCTGGTCTGCAGGCTGAGGTGGCTGCTCCCCCCGTTCATGGGGATGGCCTCTGGGTTCCCCCTGGCATGGTGCAGCCGGCATTGCCAGAGTTCACTGGTGTTCCTGGGTGTAGAGTGAATACTGAGAATTTTCAGCCAATAAATTTTTTTCAGTTGTTTATGGACGATGTGTTTTTGCAAAATATTGTTGACCAAACCAATTTGTATGCAGAACAGTTTTTGAGGGACAATAGTGCCAGGCTTAAGCCCCATTCTAGAGCTACTCTGTGGACTCCCACAAATGTTGAAGAGATGAAGAAGTTTTTGGGTTTAACTTTTTTGATGGGCTTGCTAAGGAAGCCATCAATGTCTTCATATTGGTCCACTAGTCCCTTGATGACAACAGCTATATATCCAGCAGTCATAAGTCGTGATCGTTTTTTGCTTCTTCTTCGGATGATGCATTTTGTTGATAATGGTTTAGCCTTGGCACGCGATCACCCTGATTGTGACCGTCTGTTTAAAATTCGGCCTGTCCTTGATCACTTTGTTGATCGTTTTTCTGAGATCTTTGCTCCTGGAAAAGAAATTGCAGTGGATGAGTCTTTGCTATTGTTCAAGGGCCGCTTGGTTTTTAGGCAGTACATTCCTAGTAAGAGGGCACGCTATGGAATCAAACTGTATATGTTGTGTGACAGTGAGACTGGATATGTCTACAATTTCAGGGTGTACACTGGTAAGGAGTCCAGCATTAACCCTCCTGGTTGTCCTTCCACTTTTGGAGTGACTGAGAAGATTGTATGGGAACTAGGTAGAGGATTATTTCACAAAGGCCACCATTTGTATGTAGATAACTTCTACACTGGTGTGCGGTTGTTCAAGGAGTTGGCCAAAGTGGGCACTGTTGCTTGTGGCACAATGCGCAGTAACCGGAAAGGTTTCCCAAAGGAACTTGTTTGCAAAAGGCTTGTGAGGGGACAGTCTACTGCATTGCGATGTGGGGAGCTTCTGGCTGTGAAGTTTTCAGACAAGAGAGATGTGTACATGCTGACTACTATCCATGACGAAAGTACTGTACCTTAGCCTGTTTGGGGTCAGGTTGCTGAAGTGCGCAAACCTGTGTGCATTCTAGATTACAATAAGTACATGGGTGGTGTTGACCGAGTAGATCAGAGGTTGGAACCTTATGATGCTATTCGAAAGGCTTACGTTTGGTACAAGAAATTGGCTATTCATCTTTTCCATTTGGCATCCTTCAATGCTTTTGTTGTGTTCCAGAAGTCTTGTCCTGAGTCGAAGATGCCTTTTGTTAAGTTTCAGGAGTCTGTAATAGCCAGCCTTGTACTAGTGGAGCAGGCAAGTGTTCCTAGATTTGGAGTGGTGGAGGAGGTGGCTAGATTGAAAGATCGCCACTTTGCTGAATTCATTCCTCCCACTACCGCAAAAGACTTTCCGACTAGAAGATGCAGAGTCTGTTGGCGTAGAGGCGTGCGGAAGGAGTCTCGTATGTACTGCCCTGACTGTCCTTCTAAGCCTGGATTGTGTCTGTCAGCATGTTTCAAATCATACCACACGAAAAAGAAGTATTGGGAGTTTTAATGAGCTGTGAAGTGAATTGCCTGGTCTGTATTCTGTAAAAAAATTTGGTTTGTTTCAAGGTTTGGCTTTAGTGCAATGTGTTTGGTTTTAGAATTTGTGTAAGTTGATTTGTAGGTATTTCCATTTGTTTAGTGTTTTTTTGAAAAGAATAATTCTAAATGTGATTGTGGTGTGTGCAGGCTGGCGCTTGGATGGCGGTGTGCGTAGACTGGCGCTTGGCTGGAGGTGTGTGTGGATTGGTGCCTCCCTGGCAGAGTGCATGGTTTGGTGTTTTGCGGGTGGTGTGTGTGGATTTTTGTTTGGCAGGCGGAGTGCATGGTTAGGTGCTTGGCTGGCAGTGTGAGTGTATGGTGCTTGGCTGGTGGAGTGCAAGGAATGGTGTTTGGTTGGCGGTGTGTGTGGAGTGGCGCTTGGCTGGATGGTGTGCGTGGAGTGGCGCTTGGCTGGATGGTGTGCGTGGAGTGGTGCTTGGCTTGCGGTGTGGTGCTTGGCTGGCGGTGTGTGTGGAGTGGCGCATGGCTGGATGGTGTGCATGGAGTGGTACTTGGCTGTCTGTGCATGGAGTACTGCTTGGCTGGCGGTGTGTGTCGAGTGGTGTTTGGCTGGCGGTGTGTGTGGAGTGGCGCTTGGCTGGATGGTGAGCGTGGAGTGGTACTTGGCTGTCTGTGCACGGAGTGGTGCTTGGCTGGCGGTGTGCGTGGAGTGGCGCTTTGCTTGCGGTGTGCTTGGAGTGGTTCTTGGCTGGCGGTGTGCGTGGAGTGGTACTTGGCTGGCGGTGTGCGTGGTGTGGTACTTGGCTGTCTGTGTGCGCTGAGTGATGTTTGGCTGGCTGTGTGCATGGTTTGGTGCTTGGATGGTGGTGTGGGTGGTCTGGCGCTCGGCTGGCGGTGTGAGTGTACTAACTTTCTGTTGGTCACTACATACACTGCTAGTTTGGTGACACTCTACGCAGTCCATCATTTTGTGTAGTTGCTGTGGCAGATATATGGGTGTGTGAAAGTGATGGGCCCTTGAATGGCGCTGTCTGCTGGTGTGAGTGTTGTAATGTGATGGGTCCGCGGCTGGCGGCGTGAATGTTTTGTATGTGTCACACGTGCGAAAGGTGTATGAATGGCCTGTAAAGAGGTTGGTGCCTTGACGTGGCTTTACAGCTCACGAGCTGTGAGTCAGTGGTTCAGTTTATCATACTTTCAATTATACGCAGTGTATTTCATTTTTGTGAAATTACTTGCAAATAAAATTGTATGTACTGAATCATCACTCATCCTCGTGCCAAATCCAACCAGTATGTGTGTGTGTTTGCGGTTTAGATGGCTGTCCAGTAATATTTGTTTTTGTTTTCCCTTTTAGAAGTAGGGTGTACCTTGTCCCTTTTGTGAATGTTGTAATGTGTTGCTTTTCCTTCCGGATGGTGTCAATGGTCTGGTGTGTAACAGGTATGAAAGGTGCGTGAATGGCCTGTAAAACGGTTGGTGCCTTGTCGTGGCTTTACAGCTCACGAGTTGGGAGTCACTGGTTTGGTTTTTATGCATTTATTTATTGACAGAGCATTTCATTTTTAGAAATATCTTGTTAATAACATTTTATGTACTGAACCATCACTCGCCCTCGTGCCAAATCCAACCTGTATGTGTGTGTCTTTGAGGAATAGTTAGCCGTGCTTGAATGTTTGACTTTTGAGTAACTCTGTTACGGTGTACATTATAGCTATAAATAACTTACTAAATTTAGATTTTATTGTTAAACCATGGAAGTATATGGTCATGTCTTTCTGGTGAATTTTATTGATTTTTTTCCACAATCTCCTGCAAACTTGAAATTGTCGGTCAAAATTTCCTTGAATCACACGCTCTCAAATTGAAAACTTAATTCGCCACCGTACAATTTGGACCGTTTCCTTTTGCAGCCACTATGCCTACCCACGCAAGTGAGGTACCATTTTTATCGGGAGACCTGGGGGAACGCTGGGTGGGAGGAAATTTGTGTGAGCCCAGTGACGCCACGCTTTCCCACGCAAAAAAAGTATGTAAACACTGATTTTTCCAGCAAAAATTGAGGTTTACAAGGGATTCTGGGTAAAGGAACGTTGGAGGATCCACGCAAGCCATACCTCCTTGGAAGCCCCTGGGTGTCTACTTTTCAGAAATGTGTGGGTTTAGTAGGTTTCCCTACATGGCCGTCTCGCACGGGGCCAAAAACCCAGTTAACCCCTCTTTCAAAAGCTGGTGCTATTGACATTCAATAGCCCCAGCTTTTGCAAGAGAGGTTACCTGGGTTTTTGGCCCCGTGCGAGACGGCCATGTAGGGAAACCTACCAAACCCACACATTTCTGACAAGTAGACACCCAGGGGCTTCCAAGGAGGTATGGCTTGCGTGGATCCTCCAACGTTCCTTTACCCAGAATCCCTTGCAAACCTCAATTTTTGCTGGAAAGATCATTTTTTACACACTTTTTTTGCGTGGGAAAGCGTGGCGTCACTGGGCTCACACAAATTTCCTCCCACCCTGCGTTCCCCCAGGTCTCCCGATAAAAATGGTACCTCACTTGCGTGGGTAGGCATAGTGGCGGCAACAGGAAAAGGTCCAAATCGTACGGTGGAGACATTACAATAACCAATAGCAAGATTACCTTCTTTTTTTAGGGGGGGGGGACTGAGTTATTGGACCGGGGCTCGGCGGGCATCTTTGGTAACTACCAAACCCAAACATTTCTGAAAACTAGACACCCGGGGAGGTATGGCATGCGTGGGTCCCCCAATGTTTTCCTACCCAGAAATCCCTGCAAACCATAAATTTAGGTTAAAAAAACAGTTTTCCATACATTTTTGCGTGGGATCGCCGTGTCGGCACAAATGTCCTACCACCCTGCGTTCCCCTTGTTCTCCCGAGTAAAATGATACCTCACTTGTGTGGGTGGGCCAAAGGCCTGTGACTAAGGCAGGGGGGCTTAATTTGCAACACTGAAATACTACTTTTTTCAACATTCATTTTTGGCCTGTTCTGCTTTGGGGCACCCACACAAGTGAGGTATCCTTTTACTCGGGAGAACAGGGGGAGCGCTGGGTGGTAGGACATTTTTGCCGGCACGGTGATCCCACGCAAAAAAGTTTGGAAAAGTGATTATTTTACCTAATTTTAAGGTTTGCAAGGTGGTCTGGGTAGGAAAACGTTCGGGGACCCACGCATGCCATACCTCCCTGGACTCCCCCGGGGGTCTACTTTTCAGATCTGTTTGGGTTTGGTACTTTCCAAAGAATACCACCGAGCCCCGGGCCAAAAACTCAGGTGCCCCCCCCCCAAAATGAAGGTTGTTTAGCAATTTGGTATTGTAAATTCACCACCGTACAATTTGAACCATTTCCTTTCGCAGCCACTATGCCTACCCACGCAAGTGAGGTACCATTTTTCTCGGAGAGACCTGGGGGAACGCTGGGTGGGAGGAAATTTGTGTGAGCCCAGTGACGCCACGCTTTCCCACGCAAAAAAAGTGTGTAAAAACTGATTTTTCCAGCAAAAATTGTGGTTTGCAAGGGATTCTGGGTAAAGGAACGTTGGAGGATCCACGCAAGCCATACCTCCTTGGAAGCCCCTGGGTGTCTACTTTTCAGAAATGTGTGGGTTTAGTAGGTTTCCCCACATGGCCGCCTCGCACGGGGCCAAAAACCCAGGTAACCTCTCTTTCAAAAGCTGGTGGTATTCAATGTGAATACCACCAGCTTTTGCAAGAGGGGTTACCTGGGTTTTTGGCCCCGTGCGAGGCGGCCATGTAGGGAAACCTACCAAACCTACACATTTTTGACAAGTAGACACCCGGGGGCTTCCAAGGAGGTATGGCTTGCGTGGATCCTCCAACGTTCCTTTACCCAGAATCCCTTGCAAACCTCAATTTTTGCTGGAAAGATCATTTTTTACACACTTTTTTTGCGTGGGAAAGCGTGGCGTCACTGGGCTCACACAAATTTCCTCCCACCCTGCGTTCCCCCAGGTCTCCCGATAAAAATGGTACCTCACTTGCGTGGGTAGGCATAGTGGCAGCAACAGGAAAAGGTCCAAATCGTACGGTGGAGACATTACAATAACCAATAGCAAGATTACCTTCTTTTTTTAGGGGGGGGGGACTGAGTTATTGGACCGGGGCTCGGCGGGCATCTTTGGTAACTACCAAACCCAAACATTTCTGAAAACTAGACACCCGGGGTAATCTGGGGAGGTATGGCATGCGTGGGTCCCCCAATGTTTTCCTACCCAGAAATCCCTGCAAACCATAAATTTAGGTTAAACAACAGTTTTCCATACATTTTTGCGTGGGATCGCCGTGTCGGCACAAATGTCCTAACACCCTGCGTTCCCCTTGTTCTCCCGAGTAAAATGATACCTCACTTGTGTGGGTGGGCCAAAGGCCTGTGACTAAGGCAGGGGGGCTTAATTTGCAACACTGAAATACTACTTTTTTCAACATTCATTTTTGGCCTGTTCTGCTTTGGGGCACCCACACAAGTGAGGTATCCTTTTACTCGGGAGAACAGGGGGAGCGCTGGGTGGTAGGACATTTTTGCCGGCACGGTGATCCCACGCAAAAAAGTTTGGAAAAGTGATTATTTTACCTAATTTTAAGGTTTGCAAGGTGGTCTGGGTAGGAAAACGTTCGGGGACCCACGCATGCCATACCTCCCTGGACTCCCCCGGGGGTCTACTTTTCAGATCTGTTTGGGTTTGGTACTTTCCAAAGAATACCACCGAGCCCCGGGCCAAAAACTCAGGTGCCCCTCCCCCAAAATGAAGGTTGTTTAGCAATTTGGTATTGTAAATTCACCACCGTACAATTTGAACCATTTCCTTTCGCAGCCACTATGCCTACCCACGCAAGTGAGGTACCATTTTTCTCGGGAGACCTTGGGGAACGCTGGGTGGGTGGAAATTTGTTGATCCACGCAGATTCCGGAACTTTCCACCACAGAAATGTGAGGAAAATGTGTTTTTTTTCTGATTTCTTAGCTTTGCAAGGGATTCTGGGTAAGAGAACCTGGGGGTAGGCAGTCGAGTCACCCCATCCTGAATTCCCCTGGGTGTCTACTTTTCAAAAATATATAGGTTTGCTAGGTTTCCCTGGGTGCCGGCAGAGCTAGGGTTCAAAAACAAAAGGTAGTCTCTTTGCCCAAAAAGGCCACAATTTCACAGAAAAATTGAGTTGTGACCACGTTGCGTTTTGCGCTGTTTCGTGTTGCAGCCACTATGCCTACCCACGCAAGTGAGGTATCATTTTTCTCAGGAGACCTGGGGGAACGCTGGGTGGGTGGAAATTTGTTAATCCACGCAGATTCCAGAACTTTCCACCACAGAAATGTGAGGAAAATGTGTTTTTTTTGTCATAGTTTTAGCTTTGCAAGGGATTCTGGGTAACAAAACCTGGGGGTAGGCAGACGAGTCACCCCATCCTGAATTCCCCTGGGTGTCTAGTTTTCAAAAATGTATAGGTTTGCTAGGTTTACCTATGTGCTGGCAGAGCTAGGACTCAAAAACAAAAGGTAGTCTCTTTGTCCAAATAGCACAAGATTTCACTGGGAAATTGAGGTGCAACCGCGTTGCGTTTTGCGCTGTTTCGTGTTGCAGCCACTATGCCTACCCACGCAAGTGAGGTATCATTTTTCTCAGGAGACCTGGGGGAACGCTGGGTGGGTGGAAATTTGTTAATCCACGCAGATTCCAGAACTTTCCACCACAGAAATGTGAGGAAAATGTGTTTTTTTTGTCATAATTTTAGCTTTGCAAGGGATTCTGGGTAACAAAACCTGGGGGTAGGCAGACGAGTCACCCCATCCTGAATTTCCCTGGGTGTCTAGTTTTCAAAAATGTATAGGTTTGCTAGGTTTACCTATGTGCTGGCAGAGCTAGGACTCAAAAACAAAAGGTAGTCTCTTTGTCCAAATAGCACAAGATTTCACTGGGAAATTGAGGTGCAACCGCGTTGCGTTTTGCGCTGTTTCGTGTTGCAGCCACTATGCCTACCCACGCAAGTGAGGTATCATTTTTCTCAGGAGACCTGGGGGAACGCTGGGGGGGTGGAAATTTGTTAATCCACGCAGATTCCAGAACTTTCCACCACAGAAATGTGAGGAAAATGGGTTTTTTTTTGTCATAATTTTAGCTTTGCAAGGGATTCTGGGTAACAAAACCTGGGGGTAGGCAGACGAGTCACCCCATCCTGAATTTCCCTAGGTGTCTAGTTTTCAAAAATGTATAGGTTTGCTAGGTTTCCCTATGTGCTGGCAGAGCTAGGACTCAAAAACAAAAGGTAGTCTCTTTGTCCAAATAGCACAAGCTTTCACTGGGAAATTGAAGTGCAACCACGTTGCATTTTGAGCTGTTTCGTGTCGCAGCCACTATGCCTACGCACGCAAGTGAGGTACCATTTTTCTCGGGAGACCTGGGGGAACGCTGGGTGGGTGGAAGTTTGTAGATCCACGCAGATTCCAGCACTTTCCACCACAGAAATGTGAGGAAAATGTGGTTTTTTTGTCATAATTTTAGCTTTGCAAGGGATTCTGGGTAACAAAACCTGGGGGTAGGCAGACGAGTCACCCCATCCTGAATTCCCCTGGGTGTCTAGTTTTCAAAAATGTATAGGTTTGCAAGGTTTCCCTATGTGCTGGCAGAGCTAGGACTCAAAAACAAAAGGTAGTCTCTTTGTCCAAATAGCACAAGATTTCACTGGGAAATTGAAGTGCAACCACGTTGCATTTTGAGCTGTTTCGTGTCGCAGCCACTATGCCTACCCACGCAAGTGAGGTACCATTTTTCTCGGGAGACCTGGGGGAACGCTGGGTGGGTGGAAGTTTGTTGATCCATGCAGATTCCAGCACTTTCCACCACAGAAATGTGAGGAAAATGTGTTTTTTTTGTCATAATTTTAGCTTTGCAAGGGATTCTGGGTAACAAAACCTGGGGGTAGGCAGACGAGTCACCCCATCCTGAATTCCCCTGGGTGTCTAGTTTTAAAAAATGTATAGGTTTGCAAGGTTTCCCTATGTGCTGGCAGAGCTAGGACTCAAAAACAAAAGGTAGTCTCTTTGCCCAAAAAGGCCACAATTTCACAGAAAAATTGAGTTGTGACCACGTTGCATTTTGAGCTGTTTCGTGTCGCAGCCACTATGCCTACCCACGCAAGTGAGGTACCATTTTTCTCGGGAGACCTGGGGGAACGCTGGGTGGGTGGAAGTTTGTTGATCCACGCAGATTCCAGCACTTTCCACCACAGAAATGTGAGGAAAATGTGTTTTTTTGTCATAATTTTAGCTTTGCAAGGGATTCTGGGTAACAAAACCTGGGGGTAGGCAGACGAGTCACCCCATCCTGAATTCCCCTGGGTGTCTAGTTGTCAAAAATGTATAGGTTTGCCAGGTTTCCCTATGTGCTGGCAGAGCTAGGACTCAAAAACAAAAGGTAGTCTCTTTGTCCAAATAGCACAAGATTTCACTGGGAAATTGAAGTGCAACCACGTTGCATTTTGAGCTGTTTCGTGTCACAGCCACTATGCCTACCCACGCAAGTGAGGTACCATTTTTCTCGGGAGACCTGGGGGAACGCTGGGTGGGTGGAAGTTTGTTGATCCACGCAGATTCCAGCACTTTCCACCACAGAAATGTGAGGAAAATGTGTTTTTTTTGTCATAATTTTAGCTTTGCAAGGGATTCTGGGTAACAAAACCTGGGGGTAGGCAGACGAGTCACCCCATCCTGAATTTCCCTGGGTGTCTAGTTTTCAAAAATGTATAGGTTTGCAAGGTTTCCCTATGTGCTGGCAGAGCTAGGACTCAAAAACAAAAGGTAGTCTCTTTGCCCAAAAAGGCCACAATTTCACAGAAAAATTGAGTTGTGACCACGTTGCATTTTGAGCTGTTTCGTGTCGCAGCCACTATGCCTACCCACGCAAGTGAGGTACCATTTTTCTCGGGAGACCTGGGGGAACGCTGGGTGGGTGGAAGTTTGTTGATCCACGCAGATTCCAGCACTTTCCACCACAGAAATGTGAGGAAAATGTGTTTTTTTTGTCATAATTTTAGCTTTGCAAGGGATTCTGGGTAACAAAACCTGGGGGTAGGCAGACGAGTCACCCCATCCTGAATTCCCCTGGGTGTCTAGTTTTCAAAAATGTATAGGTTTGCTAGGTTTCCCTATGTGCTGGCAGAGCTAGGACTCAAAAACAAAAGGTAGTCTCTTTGTCCAAATAGCACAAGATTTCACTGGGAAATTGAAGTGCAACCACGTTGCATTTTGAGCTGTTTCGTGTCGCAGCCACTATGCCTACCCACGCAAGTGAGGTACCATTTTTCTCGGGAGACCTGGGGGAACGCTGGGTGGGTGGAAGTTTGTTGATCCACGCAGATTCCAGCACTTTCCACCACAGAAATGTGAGGAAAATGTGTTTTTTTTGTCATAATTTTAGCTTTGCAAGGGATTCTGGGTAACAAAACCTGGGGGTAGGCAGACGAGTCACCCCATCCTGAATTCCCCTGGGTGTCTAGTTTTCAAAAATGTATAGGTTTGCAAGGTTTCCCTATGTGCTGGCAGAGCTAGGACTCAAAAACAAAAGGTAGTCTCTTTGTCCAAATAGCACAAGATTTCACTGGGAAATTGAAGTGCAACCACGTTGCATTTTGAGCTGTTTCGTGTCGCAGCCACTATGCCTACCCACGCAAGTGAGGTACCATTTTTCTCGGGAGACCTGGGGGAACGCTGGGTGGGTGGAAGTTTGTTGATCCACGCAGATTCCAGCACTTTCCACCACAGAAATGTGAGGAAAATGTGTTTTTTTTGTCATAATTTTAGCTTTGCAAGGGATTCTGGGTAACAAAACCTGGGGGTAGGCAGACGAGTCACCCCATCCTGAATTTCCCTGGGTGTCTAGTTTTCAAAAATGTATAGGTTTGCTAGGTTTCCCTATGTGCTGGCAGAGCTAGGACTCAAAAACAAAAGGTAGTCTCTTTGTCCAAATAGCACAAGATTTCACTGGGAAATTGAAGTGCAACCACGTTGCATTTTGAGCTGTTTCGTGTCGCAGCCACTATGCCTACCCACGCAAGTGAGGTACCATTTTTCTCGGGAGACCTGGGGGAACGCTGGGTGGGTGGAAGTTTGTTGATCCACGCAGATTCCAGCACTTTCCACCACAGAAATGTGAGGAAAATGTGTTTTTTTTTGTCATAATTTTAGCTTTGCAAGGGATTCTGGGTAACAAAACCTGGGGGTAGGCAGACGAGTCACCCCATCCTGAATTCCCCTGGGTGTCTAGTTTTCAAAAATGTATAGGTTTGCAAGGTTTCCCTATGTGCTGGCAGAGCTAGGACTCAAAAACAAAAGGTAGTCTCTTTGCCCAAAAAGGCCACAATTTCACAGAAAAATTGAGTTGTGACCACGTTGCATTTTGAGCTGTTTCGTGTCGCAGCCACTATGCCTACCCACGCAAGTGAGGTACCATTTTTCTCGGGAGACCTGGGGGAACGCTGGGTGGGTGGAAGTTTGTTGATCCACGCAGATTCCAGCACTTTCCACCACAGAAATGTGAGGAAAATGTGTTTTTTTTGTCATAATTTTAGCTTTGCAAGGGATTCTGGGTAACAAAACCTGGGGGTAGGCAGACGAGTCACCCCATCCTGAATTTCCCTGGGTGTCTAGTTTTCAAAAATATATAGGTTTGCAAGGTTTCCCTATGTGCTGGCAGAGCTAGGACTCAAAAACAAAAGGTAGTCTCTTTGCCCAAAAAGGCCACAATTTCACAGAAAAATTGAGTTGTGACCACGTTGCATTTTGAGCTGTTTCGTGTCGCAGCCACTATGCCTACCCACGCAAGTGAGGTACCATTTTTCTCGGGAGACCTGGGGGAACGCTGGGTGGGTGGAAGTTTGTTGATCCACGCAGATTCCAGCACTTTCCACCACAGAAATGTGAGGAAAATGTGTTTTTTTTGTCATAATTTTAGCTTTGCAAGGGATTCTGGGTAACAAAACCTGGGGGTAGGCAGACGAGTCACCCCATCCTGAATTCCCCTGGGTGTCTAGTTTTCAAAAATGTATAGGTTTGCAAGGTTTCCCTATGTGCTGGCAGAGCTAGGACTCAAAAACAAAAGGTAGTCTCTTTGTCCAAATAGCACAAGATTTCACTGGGAAATTGAAGTGCAACCACGTTGCATTTTGAGCTGTTTCGTGTCGCAGCCACTATGCCTACCCACGCAAGTGAGGTACCATTTTTCTCGGGAGACCTGGGGGAACGCTGGGTGGGTGGAAGTTTGTTGATCCACGCAGATTCCAGCACTTTCCACCACAGAAATGTGATGAAAATGTGTTTTTTTTGTCATAATTTTAGATTTGCAAGGGATTCTGGGTAACAAAACCTGGGGGTAGGCAGACGAGTCACCCCATCCTGAATTCCCCTGGGTGTCTAGTTTTCAAAAATGTATAGGTTTGCAAGGTTTCCCTATGTGCTGGCAGAGCTAGGACTCAAAAACAAAAGGTAGTCTCTTTGCCCAAAAAGGCCACAATTTCACAGAAAAATTGAGTTGTGACCACGTTGCATTTTGAGCTGTTTCGTGTCGCAGCCACTATGCCTACCCACGCAAGTGAGGTACCATTTTTCTCGGGAGACCTGGGGGAACGCTGGGTGGGTGGAAGTTTGTTGATCCACGCAGATTCCAGCACTTTCCACCACAGAAATGTGAGGAAAATGTGTTTTTTTGGTCATAATTTTAGCTTTGCAAGGGATTCTGGGTAACAAAACCTGGGGGTAGGCCGACGAGTCACCCCATCCTGAATTCCCCTGGGTGTCTAGTTTTCAAAAATGTATAGGTTTGCTAGGTTTCCCTATGTGCTGGCAGAGCTAGGACTCAAAAACAAAAGGTAGTCTCTTTGTCCAAATAGCACAAGATTTCACTGGGAAATTGAAGTGCAACCACGTTGCATTTTGAGCTGTTTCGTGTCGCAGCCACTATGCCTACCCACGCAAGTGAGGTACCATTTTTCTCGGGAGACCTGGGGGAACGCTGGGTGGGTGGAAGTTTGTTGATCCACGCAGATTCCAGCACTTTCCACCACAGAAATGTGAGGAAAATGTGTTTTTTTGGTCATAATTTTAGCTTTGCAAGGGATTCTGGGTAACAAAACCTGGGGGTAGGCAGACGAGTCACCCCATCCTGAATTCCCCTGGGTGTCTAGTTTTCAAAAATGTATAGGTTTGCTAGGTTTCCCTATGTGCTGGCAGAGCTAGGACTCAAAAACAAAAGGTAGTCTCTTTGTCCAAATAGCACAAGATTTCACTGGGAAATTGAAGTGCAACCACGTTGCATTTTGAGCTGTTTCGTGTCGCAGCCACTATGCCTACCCACGCAAGTGAGGTACCATTTTTCTCGGGAGACCTGGGGGAACGCTGGGTGGGTGGAAGTTTGTTGATCCACGCAGATTCCAGCACTTTCCACCACAGAAATGTGAGGAAAATGTGTTTTTTTTGTCATAATTTTAGCTTTGCAAGGGATTCTGGGTAACAAAACCTGGGGGTAGGCAGACGAGTCACCCCATCCTGAATTTCCCTGGGTGTCTAGTTTTTAAAAATGTATAGGTTTGCAACGTTTCCCTATGTGCTGGCAGAGCTAGGACTCAAAAACAAAAGGTAGTCTCTTTGCCCAAAAAGGCCACAATTTCACAGAAAAATTGAGTTGTGACCACGTTGCATTTTGAGCTGTTTCGTGTCGCAGCCACTATGCCTACCCACGCAAGTGAGGTACCATTTTTCTCGGGAGACCTGGGGGAACGCTGGGTGGGTGGAAGTTTGTTGATCCACGCAGATTCCAGCACTTTCCACCACAGAAATGTGAGGAAAATGTGTTTTTTTTGTCATAATTTTAGCTTTGCAAGGGATTCTGGGTAACAAAACCTGGGGGTAGGCAGACGAGTCACCCCATCCTGAATTCCCCTGGGTGTCTAGTTTTCAAAAATGTATAGGTTTGCTAGGTTTCCCTATGTGCTGGCAGAGCTAGGACTCAAAAACAAAAGGTAGTCTCTTTGTCCAAATAGCACAAGATTTCACTGGGAAATTGAAGTGCAACCACGTTGCATTTTGAGCTGTTTCGTGTCGCAGCCACTATGCCTACCCACGCAAGTGAGGTACCATTTTTCTCGGGAGACCTGGGGGAACGCTGGGTTGGTGGAAGTTTGTTGATCCACGCAGATTCCAGCACTTTCCACCACAGAAATGTGAGGAAAATGTGTTTTTTTTGTCATAATTTTAGCTTTGCAAGGGATTCTGGGTAACAAAACCTGGGGGTAGGCAGACGAGTCACCCCATCCTGAATTTCCCTGGGTGTCTAGTTTTCAAAAATGTATAGGTTTGCTAGGTTTCCCTATGTGCTGGCAGAGCTAGGACTCAAAAACAAAAGGTAGTCTCTTTGTCCAAATAACACAAGATTTCACTGGGAAATTGAAGTGCAACCACGTTGCATTTTGAGCTGTTTCGTGTCGCAGCCACTATGCCTACCCACGCAAGTGAGGTACCATTTTTCTCGGGAGACCTGGGGGAACGCTGGGTGGGTGGAAGTTTGTTGATCCACGCAGATTCCAGCACTTTCCACCACAGAAATGTGAGGAAAATGTGTTTTTTTTTGTCATAATTTTAGCTTTGCAAGGGATTCTGGGTAACAAAACCTGGGGGTAGGCAGACGAGTCACCCCATCCTGAATTCCCCTGGGTGTCTAGTTTTCAAAAATGTATAGGTTTGCAAGGTTTCCCGATGTGCTGGCAGAGCTAGGACTCAAAAACAAAAGGTAGTCTCTTTGCCCAAAAAGGCCACAATTTCACAGAAAAATTGAGTTGTGACCACGTTGCATTTTGAGCTGTTTCGTGTCGCAGCCACTATGCCTACCCACGCAAGTGAGGTACCATTTTTCTCGGGAGACCTGGGGGAACGCTGGGTGGGTGGAAGTTTGTTGATCCACGCAGATTCCAGCACTTTCCACCACAGAAATGTGAGGAAAATGTGTTTTTTTTGTCATAATTTTAGCTTTGCAAGGGATTCTGGGTAACAAAACCTGGGGGTAGGCAGACGAGTCACCCCATCCTGAATTTCCCTGGGTGTCTAGTTTTCAAAAATATATAGGTTTGCAAGGTTTCCCTATGTGCTGGCAGAGCTAGGACTCAAAAACAAAAGGTAGTCTCTTTGCCCAAAAAGGCCACAATTTCACAGAAAAATTGAGTTGTGACCACGTTGCATTTTGAGCTGTTTCGTGTCGCAGCCACTATGCTTACCCACGCAAGTGAGGTACCATTTTTCTCGGGAGACCTGGGGGAACGCTGGGTGGGTGGAAGTTTGTTGATCCACGCAGATTCCAGCACTTTCCACCACAGAAATGTGAGGAAAATGTGTTTTTTTTGTCATAATTTTAGCTTTGCAAGGGATTCTGGGTAACAAAACCTGGGGGTAGGCAGACGAGTCACCCCATCCTGAATTCCCCTGGGTGTCTAGTTTTCAAAAATGTATAGGTTTGCAAGGTTTCCCTATGTGCTGGCAGAGCTAGGACTCAAAAACAAAAGGTAGTCTCTTTGTCCAAATAGCACAAGATTTCAATGGGAAATTGAAGTGCAACCACGTTGCATTTTGAGCTGTTTCGTGTCGCAGCCACTATGACTACCCACGCAAGTGAGGTACCATTTTTCTCGGGAGACCTGGGGGAACGCTGGGTGGGTGGAAGTTTGTTGATCCACGCAGATTCCAGCACTTTCCACCACAGAAATGTGAGGAAAATGTGTTTTTTTGGTCATAATTTTAGCTTTGCAAGGGATTCTGGGTAACAAAACCTGGGGGTAGGCCGACGAGTCACCCCATCCTGAATTCCCCTGGGTGTCTAGTTTTCAAAAATGTATAGGTTTGCTAGGTTTCCCTATGTGCTGGCAGAGCTAGGACTCAAAAACAAAAGGTAGTCTCTTTGTCCAAATAGCACAAGATTTCACTGGGAAATTGAAGTGCAACCACGTTGCATTTTGAGCTGTTTCGTGTCGCAGCCACTATGCCTACCCACGCAAGTGAGGTACCATTTTTCTCGGGAGACCTGGGGGAACGCTGGGTGGGTGGAAGTTTGTTGATCCACGCAGATTCCAGCACTTTCCACCACAGAAATGTGAGGAAAATGTGTTTTTTTGGTCATAATTTTAGCTTTGCAAGGGATTCTGGGTAACAAAACCTGGGGGTAGGCAGACGAGTCACCCCATCCTGAATTCCCCTGGGTGTCTAGTTTTCAAAAATGTATAGGTTTGCTAGGTTTCCCTATGTGCTGGCAGAGCTAGGACTCAAAAACAAAAGGTAGTCTCTTTGTCCAAATAGCACAAGATTTCACTGGGAAATTGAAGTGCAACCACGTTGCATTTTGAGCTGTTTCGTGTCGCAGCCACTATGCCTACCCACGCAAGTGAGGTACCATTTTTCTCGGGAGACCTGGGGGAACGCTGGGTGGGTGGAAGTTTGTTGATCCACGCAGATTCCAGCACTTTCCACCACAGAAATGTGAGGAAAATGTGTTTTTTTTGTCATAATTTTAGCTTTGCAAGGGATTCTGGGTAACAAAACCTGGGGGTAGGCAGACGAGTCACCCCATCCTGAATTTCCCTGGGTGTCTAGTTTTTAAAAATGTATAGGTTTGCAACGTTTCCCTATGTGCTGGCAGAGCTAGGACTCAAAAACAAAAGGTAGTCTCTTTGCCCAAAAAGGCCACAATTTCACAGAAAAATTGAGTTGTGACCACGTTGCATTTTGAGCTGTTTCGTGTCGCAGCCACTATGCCTACCCACGCAAGTGAGGTACCATTTTTCTCGGGAGACCTGGGGGAACGCTGGGTGGGTGGAAGTTTGTTGATCCACGCAGATTCCAGCACTTTCCACCACAGAAATGTGAGGAAAATGTGTTTTTTTTGTCATAATTTTAGCTTTGCAAGGGATTCTGGGTAACAAAACCTGGGGGTAGGCAGACGAGTCACCCCATCCTGAATTCCCCTGGGTGTCTAGTTTTCAAAAATGTATAGGTTTGCTAGGTTTCCCTATGTGCTGGCAGAGCTAGGACTCAAAAACAAAAGGTAGTCTCTTTGTCCAAATAGCACAAGATTTCACTGGGAAATTGAAGTGCAACCACGTTGCATTTTGAGCTGTTTCGTGTCGCAGCCACTATGCCTACCCACGCAAGTGAGGTACCATTTTTCTCGGGAGACCTGGGGGAACGCTGGGTTGGTGGAAGTTTGTTGATCCACGCAGATTCCAGCACTTTCCACCACAGAAATGTGAGGAAAATGTGTTTTTTTGGTCATAATTTTAGCTTTGCAAGGGATTCTGGGTAACAAAACCTGGGGGTAGGCAGACGAGTCACCCCATCCTGAATTCCCCTGGGTGTCTAGTTTTCAAAAATGTATAGGTTTGCTAGGTTTCCCTATGTGCTGGCAGAGCTAGGACTCAAAAACAAAAGGTAGTCTCTTTGTCCAAATAGCACAAGATTTCACTGGGAAATTGAAGTGCAACCACGTTGCATTTTGAGCTGTTTCGTGTCGCAGCCACTATGCCTACCCACGCAAGTGAGGTACCATTTTTCTCGGGAGACCTGGGGGAACGCTGGGTGGGTGGAAGTTTGTTGATCCACGCAGATTCCAGCACTTTCCACCACAGAAATGTGAGGAAAATGTGTTTTTTTTGTCATAATTTTAGTTTTGCAAGGGATTCTGGGTAACAAAACCTGGGGGTAGGCAGACGAGTCACCCCATCCTGAATTCCCCTGGGTGTCTAGTTTTCAAAAATGTATAGGTTTGCTAGGTTTCCCTATGTGCTGGCAGAGCTAGGACTCAAAAACAAAAGGTAGTCTCTTTGTCCAAATAGCACAAGATTTCACTGGGAAATTGAAGTGCAACCACGTTGCATTTTGAGCTGTTTCGTGTCGCAGCCACTATGCCTACCCACGCAAGTGAGGTACCATTTTTCTCGGGAGACCTGGGGGAACGCTGGGTGGGTGGAAGTTTGTTGATCCACGCAGATTCCAGCACTTTCCACCACAGAAATGTGAGGAAAATGTGTTTTTTTTGTCATAATTTTAGCTTTGCAAGGGATTCTGGGTAACAAAACCTGGGGGTAGGCAGACGAGTCACCCCATCCTGAATTTCCCTGGGTGTCTAGTTTTCAAAAATGTATAGGTTTGCTAGGTTTCCCTATGTGCTGGCAGAGCTAGGACTCAAAAACAAAAGGTAGTCTCTTTGTCCAAATAGCACAAGATTTCACTGGGAAATTGAAGTGCAACCACGTTGCATTTTGAGCTGTTTCGTGTCGCAGCCACTATGCCTACCCACGCAAGTGAGGTACCATTTTTCTCGGGAGACCTGGGGGAACGCTGGGTGGGTGGAAGTTTGTTGATCCACGCAGATTCCAGCACTTTCCACCACAGAAATGTGAGGAAAATGTGTTTTTTTTGTCATAATTTTAGCTTTGCAAGGGATTCTGGGTAACAAAACCTGGGGGTAGGCAGACGAGTCACCCCATCCTGAATTCCCCTGGGTGTCTAGTTTTCAAAAATGTATAGGTTTGCAAGGTTTCCCTATGTGCTGGCAGAGCTAGGACTCAGAAACAAAAGGTAGTCTCTTTGCCCAAAAAGGCCACAATTTCACAGAAAAATTGAGTTGTGACCACGTTGCATTTTGAGCTGTTTCGTGTCGCAGCCACTATGCCTACCCACGCAAGTGAGGTACCATTTTTCTCGGGAGACCTAGGGGAACGCTGGGTGGGTGGAAGTTTGTTGATCCACGCAGATTCCAGCACTTTCCACCACAGAAATGTGAGGAAAATGTGTTTTTTTTGTCATAATTTTAGCTTTGCAAGGGATTCTGGGTAACAAAACCTGGGGGTAGGCAGACGAGTCACCCCATCCTGAATTTCCCTGGGTGTCTAGTTTTCAAAAATGTATAGGTTTGCAAGGTTTCCCTATGTGCTGGCAGAGCTAGGACTCAAAAACAAAAGGTAGTCTCTTTGCCCAAAAAGGCCACAATTTCACAGAAAAATTGAGTTGTGACCACGTTGCATTTTGAGCTGTTTCGTGTCGCAGCCACTATGCCTACCCACGCAAGTGAGGTACCATTTTTCTCGGGAGACCTGGGGGAACGCTGGGTGGGTGGAAGTTTGTTGATCCACGCAGATTCCAGCACTTTCCACCACAGAAATGTGAGGAAAATGTGTTTTTTTTGTCATAATTTTAGCTTTGCAAGGGATTCTGGGTAACAAAACCTGGGGGTAGGCAGACGAGTCACCCCATCCTGAATTTCCCTGGGTGTCTAGTTTTCAAAAATGTATAGGTTTGCTAGGTTTCCCTATGTGCTGGCAGAGCTAGGACTCAAAAACAAAAGGTAGTCTCTTTGTCCAAATAGCACAAGATTTCACTGGGAAATTGAAGTGCAACCACGTTGCATTTTGAGCTGTTTCGTGTCGCAGCCACTATGCCTACCCACGCAAGTGAGGTACCATTTTTCTCGGGAGACCTGGGGGAACGCTGGGTGGGTGGAAGTTTGTTGATCCACGCAGATTCCAGCACTTTCCACCACAGAAATGTGAGGAAAATGTGTTTTTTTTGTCATAATTTTAGCTTTGCAAGGGATTCTGGGTAACAAAACCTGGGGGTAGGCAGACGAGTCACCCCATCCTGAATTCCCCTGGGTGTCTAGTTTTCAAAAATGTATAGGTTTGCAAGGTTTCCCTATGTGCTGGCAGAGCTAGGACTCAGAAACAAAAGGTAGTCTCTTTGCCCAAAAAGGCCACAATTTCACAGAAAAATTGAGTTGTGACCACGTTGCATTTTGAGCTGTTTCGTGTCGCAGCCACTATGCCTACCCACGGAAGTGAGGTACCATTTTTCTCGGGAGACCTGGGGGAACGCTGGGTGGGTGGAAGTTTGTTGATCCACGCAGATTCCAGCACTTTCCACCACAGAAATGTGAGGAAAATGTGTTTTTTTTGTCATAATTTTAGATTTGCAAGGGATTCTGGGTAACAAAACCTGGGGGTAGGCAGACGAGTCACCCCATCCTGAATTCCCCTGGGTGTCTAGTTTTCAAAAATGTATAGGTTTGCTAGGTTTCCCTATGTGCTGGCAGAGCTAGGACTCAAAAACAAAAGGTAGTCTCTTTGTCCAAATAGCACAAGATTTCACTGGGAAATTGAAGTGAAACCACGTTGCATTTTGAGCTGTTTCGTGTCGCAGCCACTATGCCTACCCACGCAAGTGAGGTACCATTTTTCTCGGGAGACCTGGGGGAACGCTGGGTGGGTGGAAGTTTGTTGATCCACGCAGATTCCAGCACTTTCCACCACAGAAATGTGAGGAAAATGTGTTTTTTTGGTCATAATTTTAGCTTTGCAAGGGATTCTGGGTAACAAAACCTGGGGGTAGGCAGACGAGTCACCCCATCCTGAATTCCCCTGGGTGTCTAGTTTTCAAAAATGTATAGGTTTGCTAGGTTTCCCTATGTGCTGGCAGAGCTAGGACTCAAAAACAAAAGGTAGTCTCTTTGTCCAAATAGCACAAGATTTCACTGGGAAATTGAAGTGCAACCACGTTGCATTTTGAGCTGTTTCGTGTCGCAGCCACTATGCCTACCCACGCAAGTGAGGTACCATTTTTCTCGGGAGACCTGGGGGAACGCTGGGTGGGTGGAAGTTTGTTGATCCACGCAGATTCCAGCACTTTCCACCACAGAAATGTGAGGAAAATTTGTTTTTTTTGTCATAATTTTAGCTTTGCAAGGGATTCTGGGTAACAAAACCTGGGGGTAGGCAGACGAGTCACCCCATCCTGAATTTCCCTGGGTGTCTAGTTTTCAAAAATGTATAGGTTTGCAACGTTTCCCTATGTGCTGGCAGAGCTAGGACTCAAAAACAAAAGGTAGTCTCTTTGCCCAAAAAGGCCACAATTTCACAGAAAAATTGAGTTGTGACCACGTTGCATTTTGAGCTGTTTCGTGTCGCAGCCACTATGCCTACCCACGCAAGTGAGGTACCATTTTTCTCGGGAGACCTGGGGGAAAGCTGGGTGGGTGGAAGTTTGTTGATCCACGCAGATTCCAGCACTTTCCACCACAGAAATGTGAGGAAAATGTGTTTTTTTTGTCATAATTTTAGCTTTGCAAGGGATTCTGGGTAACAAAACCTGGGGGTAGGCAGACGAGTCACCCCATCCTGAATTCCCCTGGGTGTCTAGTTTTCAAAAATGTATAGGTTTGCTAGGTTTCCCTATGTGCTGGCAGAGCTAGGACTCAAAAACAAAAGGTAGTCTCTTTGTCCAAATAGCACAAGATTTCACTGGGAAATTGAAGTGCAACCACGTTGCATTTTGAGCTGTTTCGTGTCGCAGCCACTATGCCTACCCACGCAAGTGAGGTACCATTTTTCTCGGGAGCCCTGGGGGAACGCTGGGTGGGTGGAAGTTTGTTGATCCACGCAGATTCCAGCACTTTCCACCACAGAAATGTGAGGAAAATGTGTTTTTTTTGTCATAATGTTAGCTTTGCAAGGGATTCTGGGTAACAAAACCTGGGGGTAGGCAGACGAGTCACCCCATCCTGAATTCCCCTGGGTGTCTAGTTTTTAAAAATGTATAGGTTTGCTAGGTTTCCCTATGTGCTGGCAGAGCTAGGACTCAAAAACAAAAGGTAGTCTCTTTGTCCAAATAGCACAAGATTTCACTGGGAAATTGAAGTGCAACCACGTTGCATTTTGAGCTGTTTCGTGTCCCAGCCACTATGCCTACCCACGCAAGTGAGGTACCATTTTTCTCGGGAGACCTGGGGAAACGCTGGGTGGGTGGAAGTTTGTTGATCCACGCAGATTCCAGCACTTTCCACCACAGAAATGTGAGGAAAATGTGTTTTTTTTGTCATAATTTTAGCTTTGCAAGGGATTCTGGGTAACAAAACCTGGGGGTAGGCAGACGAGTCACCCCATCCTGAATTCCCCTGGGTGTCTAGTTTTCAAAAATGTATAGGTTTGCTAGGTTTCCCTATGTGCTGGCAGAGCTAGGACTCAAAAACAAAAGGTAGTCTCTTTGTCCAAATAGCACAAGATTTCACTGGGAAATTGAAGTGCAACCACGTTGCATTTTGAGCTGTTTCGTGTCGCAGCCACTATGCCTACCCACGCAAGTGAGGTACCATTTTTCTCGGGAGACCTGGGGGAACGCTGGGTGGGTGGAAGTTTGTTGATCCACGCAGATTCCAGCACTTTCCACCACAGAAATGTGAGGAAAATGTGTTTTTTTTGTCATAATTTTAGCTTTGCAAGGGATTCTGGGTAACAAAACCTGGGGGTAGGCAGACGAGTCACCCCATCCTGAATTCCCCTGGGTGTCTAGTTTTCAAAAATGTATAGGTTTGCAAGGTTTCCCTATGTGCTGGCAGAGCTAGGACTCAGAAACCAAAGGTAGTCTCTTTGCCCAAAAAGGCCACAATTTCACAGAAAAATTGAGTTGTGACCACGTTGCATTTTGAGCTGTTTCGTGTCGCAGCCACTATGCCTACCCACGCAAGTGAGGTACCATTTTTCTCGGGAGACCTGGGGAAACGCTGGGTGGGTGGAAGTTTGTTGATCCACGCAGATTCCAGCACTTTCCACCACAGAAATGTGAGGAAAATGTGTTTTTTTTGTCATAATTTTAGCTTTGCAAGGGATTCTGGGTAACAAAACCTGGGGGTAGGCAGACGAGTCACCCCATCCTGAATTCCCCTGGGTGTCTAGTTTTCAAAAATGTATAGGTTTGCAAGGTTTCCCTATGTGCTGGCAGAGCTAGGACTCAAAAACAAAAGGTAGTCTCTTTGTCCAAATAGCACAAGATTTCACTGGGAAATTGAAGTGCAACCACGTTGCATTTTGAGCTGTTTCGTGTCGCAGCCACTATGCCTACCCACGCAAGTGAGGTACCATTTTTCTCGGGAGACCTGGGGGAACGCTGGGTGGGTGGAAGTTTGTTGATCCACGCAGATTCCAGCACTTTCCACCACAGAAATGTGAGGAAAATGTGTTTTTTTTGTCATAATTTTAGCTTTGCAAGGGATTCTGGGTAACAAAACCTGGGGGTAGGCAGACGAGTCACCCCATCCTGAATTTCCCTGGGTGTCTAGTTTTCAAAAATGTATAGGTTTGCTAGGTTTCCCTATGTGCTGGCAGAGCTAGGACTCAAAAACAAAAGGTAGTCTCTTTGTCCAAATAGCACAAGATTTCACTGGGAAATTGAAGTGCAACCACGTTGCATTTTGAGCTGTTTCGTGTCGCAGCCACTATGCCTACCCACGCAAGTGAGGTACCATTTTTCTCGGGAGACCTGGGGGAACGCTGGGTGGGTGGAAGTTTGTTGATCCACGCAGATTCCAGCACTTTCCACCACAGAAATGTGAGGAAAATGTGTTTTTTTTTGTCATAATTTTAGCTTTGCAAGGGATTCTGGGTAACAAAACCTGGGGGTAGGCAGACGAGTCACCCCATCCTGAATTCCCCTGGGTGTCTAGTTTTCAAAAATGTATAGGTTTGCAAGGTTTCCCTATGTGCTGGCAGAGCTAGGACTCAAAAACAAAAGGTAGTCTCTTTGCCCAAAAAGGCCACAATTTCACAGAAAAATTGAGTTGTGACCACGTTGCATTTTGAGCTGTTTCGTGTCGCAGCCACTATGCCTACCCACGCAAGTGAGGTACCATTTTTCTCGGGAGACCTGGGGGAACGCTGGGTGGGTGGAAGTTTGTTGATCCACGCAGATTCCAGCACTTTCCACCACAGAAATGTGAGGAAAATGTGTTTTTTTTGTCATAATTTTAGCTTTGCAAGGGATTCTGGGTAACAAAACCTGGGGGTAGGCAGACGAGTCACCCCATCCTGAATTTCCCTGGGTGTCTAGTTTTCAAAAATATATAGGTTTGCAAGGTTTCCCTATGTGCTGGCAGAGCTAGGACTCAAAAACAAAAGGTAGTCTCTTTGCCCAAAAAGGCCACAATTTCACAGAAAAATTGAGTTGTGACCACGTTGCATTTTGAGCTGTTTCGTGTCGCAGCCACTATGCCTACCCACGCAAGTGAGGTACCATTTTTCTCGGGAGACCTGGGGGAACGCTGGGTGGGTGGAAGTTTGTTGATCCACGCAGATTCCAGCACTTTCCACCACAGAAATGTGAGGAAAATGTGTTTTTTTTGTCATAATTTTAGCTTTGCAAGGGATTCTGGGTAACAAAACCTGGGGGTAGGCAGACGAGTCACCCCATCCTGAATTCCCCTGGGTGTCTAGTTTTCAAAAATGTATAGGTTTGCAAGGTTTCCCTATGTGCTGGCAGAGCTAGGACTCAAAAACAAAAGGTAGTCTCTTTGTCCAAATAGCACAAGATTTCACTGGGAAATTGAAGTGCAACCACGTTGCATTTTGAGCTGTTTCGTGTCGCAGCCACTATGCCTACCCACGCAAGTGAGGTACCATTTTTCTCGGGAGACCTGGGGGAACGCTGGGTGGGTGGAAGTTTGTTGATCCACGCAGATTCCAGCACTTTCCACCACAGAAATGTGATGAAAATGTGTTTTTTTTGTCATAATTTTAGATTTGCAAGGGATTCTGGGTAACAAAACCTGGGGGTAGGCAGACGAGTCACCCCATCCTGAATTCCCCTGGGTGTCTAGTTTTCAAAAATGTATAGGTTTGCAAGGTTTCCCTATGTGCTGGCAGAGCTAGGACTCAAAAACAAAAGGTAGTCTCTTTGCCCAAAAAGGCCACAATTTCACAGAAAAATTGAGTTGTGACCACGTTGCATTTTGAGCTGTTTCGTGTCGCAGCCACTATGCCTACCCACGCAAGTGAGGTACCATTTTTCTCGGGAGACCTGGGGGAACGCTGGGTGGGTGGAAGTTTGTTGATCCACGCAGATTCCAGCACTTTCCACCACAGAAATGTGAGGAAAATGTGTTTTTTTGGTCATAATTTTAGCTTTGCAAGGGATTCTGGGTAACAAAACCTGGGGGTAGGCCGACGAGTCACCCCATCCTGAATTCCCCTGGGTGTCTAGTTTTCAAAAATGTATAGGTTTGCTAGGTTTCCCTATGTGCTGGCAGAGCTAGGACTCAAAAACAAAAGGTAGTCTCTTTGTCCAAATAGCACAAGATTTCACTGGGAAATTGAAGTGCAACCACGTTGCATTTTGAGCTGTTTCGTGTCGCAGCCACTATGCCTACCCACGCAAGTGAGGTACCATTTTTCTCGGGAGACCTGGGGGAACGCTGGGTGGGTGGAAGTTTGTTGATCCACGCAGATTCCAGCACTTTCCACCACAGAAATGTGAGGAAAATGTGTTTTTTTGGTCATAATTTTAGCTTTGCAAGGGATTCTGGGTAACAAAACCTGGGGGTAGGCAGACGAGTCACCCCATCCTGAATTCCCCTGGGTGTCTAGTTTTCAAAAATGTATAGGTTTGCTAGGTTTCCCTATGTGCTGGCAGAGCTAGGACTCAAAAACAAAAGGTAGTCTCTTTGTCCAAATAGCACAAGATTTCACTGGGAAATTGAAGTGCAACCACGTTGCATTTTGAGCTGTTTCGTGTCGCAGCCACTATGCCTACCCACGCAAGTGAGGTACCATTTTTCTCGGGAGACCTGGGGGAACGCTGGGTGGGTGGAAGTTTGTTGATCCACGCAGATTCCAGCACTTTCCACCACAGAAATGTGAGGAAAATGTGTTTTTTTTGTCATAATTTTAGCTTTGCAAGGGATTCTGGGTAACAAAACCTGGGGGTAGGCAGACGAGTCACCCCATCCTGAATTTCCCTGGGTGTCTAGTTTTTAAAAATGTATAGGTTTGCAACGTTTCCCTATGTGCTGGCAGAGCTAGGACTCAAAAACAAAAGGTAGTCTCTTTGCCCAAAAAGGCCACAATTTCACAGAAAAATTGAGTTGTGACCACGTTGCATTTTGAGCTGTTTCGTGTCGCAGCCACTATGCCTACCCACGCAAGTGAGGTACCATTTTTCTCGGGAGACCTGGGGGAACGCTGGGTGGGTGGAAGTTTGTTGATCCACGCAGATTCCAGCACTTTCCACCACAGAAATGTGAGGAAAATGTGTTTTTTTTGTCATAATTTTAGCTTTGCAAGGGATTCTGGGTAACAAAACCTGGGGGTAGGCAGACGAGTCACCCCATCCTGAATTCCCCTGGGTGTCTAGTTTTCAAAAATGTATAGGTTTGCTAGGTTTCCCTATGTGCTGGCAGAGCTAGGACTCAAAAACAAAAGGTAGTCTCTTTGTCCAAATAGCACAAGATTTCACTGGGAAATTGAAGTGCAACCACGTTGCATTTTGAGCTGTTTCGTGTCGCAGCCACTATGCCTACCCACGCAAGTGAGGTACCATTTTTCTCGGGAGACCTGGGGGAACGCTGGGTTGGTGGAAGTTTGTTGATCCACGCAGATTCCAGCACTTTCCACCACAGAAATGTGAGGAAAATGTGTTTTTTTTGTCATAATTTTAGCTTTGCAAGGGATTCTGGGTAACAAAACCTGGGGGTAGGCAGACGAGTCACCCCATCCTGAATTTCCCTGGGTGTCTAGTTTTCAAAAATGTATAGGTTTGCTAGGTTTCCCTATGTGCTGGCAGAGCTAGGACTCAAAAACAAAAGGTAGTCTCTTTGTCCAAATAACACAAGATTTCACTGGGAAATTGAAGTGCAACCACGTTGCATTTTGAGCTGTTTCGTGTCGCAGCCACTATGCCTACCCACGCAAGTGAGGTACCATTTTTCTCGGGAGACCTGGGGGAACGCTGGGTGGGTGGAAGTTTGTTGATCCACGCAGATTCCAGCACTTTCCACCACAGAAATGTGAGGAAAATGTGTTTTTTTTTGTCATAATTTTAGCTTTGCAAGGGATTCTGGGTAACAAAACCTGGGGGTAGGCAGACGAGTCACCCCATCCTGAATTCCCCTGGGTGTCTAGTTTTCAAAAATGTATAGGTTTGCAAGGTTTCCCGATGTGCTGGCAGAGCTAGGACTCAAAAACAAAAGGTAGTCTCTTTGCCCAAAAAGGCCACAATTTCACAGAAAAATTGAGTTGTGACCACGTTGCATTTTGAGCTGTTTCGTGTCGCAGCCACTATGCCTACCCACGCAAGTGAGGTACCATTTTTCTCGGGAGACCTGGGGGAACGCTGGGTGGGTGGAAGTTTGTTGATCCACGCAGATTCCAGCACTTTCCACCACAGAAATGTGAGGAAAATGTGTTTTTTTTGTCATAATTTTAGCTTTGCAAGGGATTCTGGGTAACAAAACCTGGGGGTAGGCAGACGAGTCACCCCATCCTGAATTTCCCTGGGTGTCTAGTTTTCAAAAATATATAGGTTTGCAAGGTTTCCCTATGTGCTGGCAGAGCTAGGACTCAAAAACAAAAGGTAGTCTCTTTGCCCAAAAAGGCCACAATTTCACAGAAAAATTGAGTTGTGACCACGTTGCATTTTGAGCTGTTTCGTGTCGCAGCCACTATGCTTACCCACGCAAGTGAGGTACCATTTTTCTCGGGAGACCTGGGGGAACGCTGGGTGGGTGGAAGTTTGTTGATCCACGCAGATTCCAGCACTTTCCACCACAGAAATGTGAGGAAAATGTGTTTTTTTTGTCATAATTTTAGCTTTGCAAGGGATTCTGGGTAACAAAACCTGGGGGTAGGCAGACGAGTCACCCCATCCTGAATTCCCCTGGGTGTCTAGTTTTCAAAAATGTATAGGTTTGCAAGGTTTCCCTATGTGCTGGCAGAGCTAGGACTCAAAAACAAAAGGTAGTCTCTTTGTCCAAATAGCACAAGATTTCAATGGGAAATTGAAGTGCAACCACGTTGCATTTTGAGCTGTTTCGTGTCGCAGCCACTATGACTACCCACGCAAGTGAGGTACCATTTTTCTCGGGAGACCTGGGGGAACGCTGGGTGGGTGGAAGTTTGTTGATCCACGCAGATTCCAGCACTTTCCACCACAGAAATGTGAGGAAAATGTGTTTTTTTGGTCATAATTTTAGCTTTGCAAGGGATTCTGGGTAACAAAACCTGGGGGTAGGCCGACGAGTCACCCCATCCTGAATTCCCCTGGGTGTCTAGTTTTCAAAAATGTATAGGTTTGCTAGGTTTCCCTATGTGCTGGCAGAGCTAGGACTCAAAAACAAAAGGTAGTCTCTTTGTCCAAATAGCACAAGATTTCACTGGGAAATTGAAGTGCAACCACGTTGCATTTTGAGCTGTTTCGTGTCGCAGCCACTATGCCTACCCACGCAAGTGAGGTACCATTTTTCTCGGGAGACCTGGGGGAACGCTGGGTGGGTGGAAGTTTGTTGATCCACGCAGATTCCAGCACTTTCCACCACAGAAATGTGAGGAAAATGTGTTTTTTTGGTCATAATTTTAGCTTTGCAAGGGATTCTGGGTAACAAAACCTGGGGGTAGGCAGACGAGTCACCCCATCCTGAATTCCCCTGGGTGTCTAGTTTTCAAAAATGTATAGGTTTGCTAGGTTTCCCTATGTGCTGGCAGAGCTAGGACTCAAAAACAAAAGGTAGTCTCTTTGTCCAAATAGCACAAGATTTCACTGGGAAATTGAAGTGCAACCACGTTGCATTTTGAGCTGTTTCGTGTCGCAGCCACTATGCCTACCCACGCAAGTGAGGTACCATTTTTCTCGGGAGACCTGGGGGAACGCTGGGTGGGTGGAAGTTTGTTGATCCACGCAGATTCCAGCACTTTCCACCACAGAAATGTGAGGAAAATGTGTTTTTTTTGTCATAATTTTAGCTTTGCAAGGGATTCTGGGTAACAAAACCTGGGGGTAGGCAGACGAGTCACCCCATCCTGAATTTCCCTGGGTGTCTAGTTTTTAAAAATGTATAGGTTTGCAACGTTTCCCTATGTGCTGGCAGAGCTAGGACTCAAAAACAAAAGGTAGTCTCTTTGCCCAAAAAGGCCACAATTTCACAGAAAAATTGAGTTGTGACCACGTTGCATTTTGAGCTGTTTCGTGTCGCAGCCACTATGCCTACCCACGCAAGTGAGGTACCATTTTTCTCGGGAGACCTGGGGGAACGCTGGGTGGGTGGAAGTTTGTTGATCCACGCAGATTCCAGCACTTTCCACCACAGAAATGTGAGGAAAATGTGTTTTTTTTGTCATAATTTTAGCTTTGCAAGGGATTCTGGGTAACAAAACCTGGGGGTAGGCAGACGAGTCACCCCATCCTGAATTCCCCTGGGTGTCTAGTTTTCAAAAATGTATAGGTTTGCTAGGTTTCCCTATGTGCTGGCAGAGCTAGGACTCAAAAACAAAAGGTAGTCTCTTTGTCCAAATAGCACAAGATTTCACTGGGAAATTGAAGTGCAACCACGTTGCATTTTGAGCTGTTTCGTGTCGCAGCCACTATGCCTACCCACGCAAGTGAGGTACCATTTTTCTCGGGAGACCTGGGGGAACGCTGGGTTGGTGGAAGTTTGTTGATCCACGCAGATTCCAGCACTTTCCACCACAGAAATGTGAGGAAAATGTGTTTTTTTGGTCATAATTTTAGCTTTGCAAGGGATTCTGGGTAACAAAACCTGGGGGTAGGCAGACGAGTCACCCCATCCTGAATTCCCCTGGGTGTCTAGTTTTCAAAAATGTATAGGTTTGCTAGGTTTCCCTATGTGCTGGCAGAGCTAGGACTCAAAAACAAAAGGTAGTCTCTTTGTCCAAATAGCACAAGATTTCACTGGGAAATTGAAGTGCAACCACGTTGCATTTTGAGCTGTTTCGTGTCGCAGCCACTATGCCTACCCACGCAAGTGAGGTACCATTTTTCTCGGGAGACCTGGGGGAACGCTGGGTGGGTGGAAGTTTGTTGATCCACGCAGATTCCAGCACTTTCCACCACAGAAATGTGAGGAAAATGTGTTTTTTTTGTCATAATTTTAGTTTTGCAAGGGATTCTGGGTAACAAAACCTGGGGGTAGGCAGACGAGTCACCCCATCCTGAATTCCCCTGGGTGTCTAGTTTTCAAAAATGTATAGGTTTGCTAGGTTTCCCTATGTGCTGGCAGAGCTAGGACTCAAAAACAAAAGGTAGTCTCTTTGTCCAAATAGCACAAGATTTCACTGGGAAATTGAAGTGCAACCACGTTGCATTTTGAGCTGTTTCGTGTCGCAGCCACTATGCCTACCCACGCAAGTGAGGTACCATTTTTCTCGGGAGACCTGGGGGAACGCTGGGTGGGTGGAAGTTTGTTGATCCACGCAGATTCCAGCACTTTCCACCACAGAAATGTGAGGAAAATGTGTTTTTTTTGTCATAATTTTAGCTTTGCAAGGGATTCTGGGTAACAAAACCTGGGGGTAGGCAGACGAGTCACCCCATCCTGAATTTCCCTGGGTGTCTAGTTTTCAAAAATGTATAGGTTTGCTAGGTTTCCCTATGTGCTGGCAGAGCTAGGACTCAAAAACAAAAGGTAGTCTCTTTGTCCAAATAGCACAAGATTTCACTGGGAAATTGAAGTGCAACCACGTTGCATTTTGAGCTGTTTCGTGTCGCAGCCACTATGCCTACCCACGCAAGTGAGGTACCATTTTTCTCGGGAGACCTGGGGGAACGCTGGGTGGGTGGAAGTTTGTTGATCCACGCAGATTCCAGCACTTTCCACCACAGAAATGTGAGGAAAATGTGTTTTTTTTGTCATAATTTTAGCTTTGCAAGGGATTCTGGGTAACAAAACCTGGGGGTAGGCAGACGAGTCACCCCATCCTGAATTCCCCTGGGTGTCTAGTTTTCAAAAATGTATAGGTTTGCAAGGTTTCCCTATGTGCTGGCAGAGCTAGGACTCAGAAACAAAAGGTAGTCTCTTTGCCCAAAAAGGCCACAATTTCACAGAAAAATTGAGTTGTGACCACGTTGCATTTTGAGCTGTTTCGTGTCGCAGCCACTATGCCTACCCACGCAAGTGAGGTACCATTTTTCTCGGGAGACCTAGGGGAACGCTGGGTGGGTGGAAGTTTGTTGATCCACGCAGATTCCAGCACTTTCCACCACAGAAATGTGAGGAAAATGTGTTTTTTTTGTCATAATTTTAGCTTTGCAAGGGATTCTGGGTAACAAAACCTGGGGGTAGGCAGACGAGTCACCCCATCCTGAATTTCCCTGGGTGTCTAGTTTTCAAAAATGTATAGGTTTGCAAGGTTTCCCTATGTGCTGGCAGAGCTAGGACTCAAAAACAAAAGGTAGTCTCTTTGCCCAAAAAGGCCACAATTTCACAGAAAAATTGAGTTGTGACCACGTTGCATTTTGAGCTGTTTCGTGTCGCAGCCACTATGCCTACCCACGCAAGTGAGGTACCATTTTTCTCGGGAGACCTGGGGGAACGCTGGGTGGGTGGAAGTTTGTTGATCCACGCAGATTCCAGCACTTTCCACCACAGAAATGTGAGGAAAATGTGTTTTTTTTGTCATAATTTTAGCTTTGCAAGGGATTCTGGGTAACAAAACCTGGGGGTAGGCAGACGAGTCACCCCATCCTGAATTTCCCTGGGTGTCTAGTTTTCAAAAATGTATAGGTTTGCTAGGTTTCCCTATGTGCTGGCAGAGCTAGGACTCAAAAACAAAAGGTAGTCTCTTTGTCCAAATAGCACAAGATTTCACTGGGAAATTGAAGTGCAACCACGTTGCATTTTGAGCTGTTTCGTGTCGCAGCCACTATGCCTACCCACGCAAGTGAGGTACCATTTTTCTCGGGAGACCTGGGGGAACGCTGGGTGGGTGGAAGTTTGTTGATCCACGCAGATTCCAGCACTTTCCACCACAGAAATGTGAGGAAAATGTGTTTTTTTTGTCATAATTTTAGCTTTGCAAGGGATTCTGGGTAACAAAACCTGGGGGTAGGCAGACGAGTCACCCCATCCTGAATTCCCCTGGGTGTCTAGTTTTCAAAAATGTATAGGTTTGCAAGGTTTCCCTATGTGCTGGCAGAGCTAGGACTCAGAAACAAAAGGTAGTCTCTTTGCCCAAAAAGGCCACAATTTCACAGAAAAATTGAGTTGTGACCACGTTGCATTTTGAGCTGTTTCGTGTCGCAGCCACTATGCCTACCCACGGAAGTGAGGTACCATTTTTCTCGGGAGACCTGGGGGAACGCTGGGTGGGTGGAAGTTTGTTGATCCACGCAGATTCCAGCACTTTCCACCACAGAAATGTGAGGAAAATGTGTTTTTTTTGTCATAATTTTAGATTTGCAAGGGATTCTGGGTAACAAAACCTGGGGGTAGGCAGACGAGTCACCCCATCCTGAATTCCCCTGGGTGTCTAGTTTTCAAAAATGTATAGGTTTGCTAGGTTTCCCTATGTGCTGGCAGAGCTAGGACTCAAAAACAAAAGGTAGTCTCTTTGTCCAAATAGCACAAGATTTCACTGGGAAATTGAAGTGAAACCACGTTGCATTTTGAGCTGTTTCGTGTCGCAGCCACTATGCCTACCCACGCAAGTGAGGTACCATTTTTCTCGGGAGACCTGGGGGAACGCTGGGTGGGTGGAAGTTTGTTGATCCACGCAGATTCCAGCACTTTCCACCACAGAAATGTGAGGAAAATGTGTTTTTTTGGTCATAATTTTAGCTTTGCAAGGGATTCTGGGTAACAAAACCTGGGGGTAGGCAGACGAGTCACCCCATCCTGAATTCCCCTGGGTGTCTAGTTTTCAAAAATGTATAGGTTTGCTAGGTTTCCCTATGTGCTGGCAGAGCTAGGACTCAAAAACAAAAGGTAGTCTCTTTGTCCAAATAGCACAAGATTTCACTGGGAAATTGAAGTGCAACCACGTTGCATTTTGAGCTGTTTCGTGTCGCAGCCACTATGCCTACCCACGCAAGTGAGGTACCATTTTTCTCGGGAGACCTGGGGGAACGCTGGGTGGGTGGAAGTTTGTTGATCCACGCAGATTCCAGCACTTTCCACCACAGAAATGTGAGGAAAATTTGTTTTTTTTGTCATAATTTTAGCTTTGCAAGGGATTCTGGGTAACAAAACCTGGGGGTAGGCAGACGAGTCACCCCATCCTGAATTTCCCTGGGTGTCTAGTTTTCAAAAATGTATAGGTTTGCAACGTTTCCCTATGTGCTGGCAGAGCTAGGACTCAAAAACAAAAGGTAGTCTCTTTGCCCAAAAAGGCCACAATTTCACAGAAAAATTGAGTTGTGACCACGTTGCATTTTGAGCTGTTTCGTGTCGCAGCCACTATGCCTACCCACGCAAGTGAGGTACCATTTTTCTCGGGAGACCTGGGGGAAAGCTGGGTGGGTGGAAGTTTGTTGATCCACGCAGATTCCAGCACTTTCCACCACAGAAATGTGAGGAAAATGTGTTTTTTTTGTCATAATTTTAGCTTTGCAAGGGATTCTGGGTAACAAAACCTGGGGGTAGGCAGACGAGTCACCCCATCCTGAATTCCCCTGGGTGTCTAGTTTTCAAAAATGTATAGGTTTGCTAGGTTTCCCTATGTGCTGGCAGAGCTAGGACTCAAAAACAAAAGGTAGTCTCTTTGTCCAAATAGCACAAGATTTCACTGGGAAATTGAAGTGCAACCACGTTGCATTTTGAGCTGTTTCGTGTCGCAGCCACTATGCCTACCCACGCAAGTGAGGTACCATTTTTCTCGGGAGCCCTGGGGGAACGCTGGGTGGGTGGAAGTTTGTTGATCCACGCAGATTCCAGCACTTTCCACCACAGAAATGTGAGGAAAATGTGTTTTTTTTGTCATAATGTTAGCTTTGCAAGGGATTCTGGGTAACAAAACCTGGGGGTAGGCAGACGAGTCACCCCATCCTGAATTCCCCTGGGTGTCTAGTTTTTAAAAATGTATAGGTTTGCTAGGTTTCCCTATGTGCTGGCAGAGCTAGGACTCAAAAACAAAAGGTAGTCTCTTTGTCCAAATAGCACAAGATTTCACTGGGAAATTGAAGTGCAACCACGTTGCATTTTGAGCTGTTTCGTGTCCCAGCCACTATGCCTACCCACGCAAGTGAGGTACCATTTTTCTCGGGAGACCTGGGGAAACGCTGGGTGGGTGGAAGTTTGTTGATCCACGCAGATTCCAGCACTTTCCACCACAGAAATGTGAGGAAAATGTGTTTTTTTTGTCATAATTTTAGCTTTGCAAGGGATTCTGGGTAACAAAACCTGGGGGTAGGCAGACGAGTCACCCCATCCTGAATTCCCCTGGGTGTCTAGTTTTCAAAAATGTATAGGTTTGCTAGGTTTCCCTATGTGCTGGCAGAGCTAGGACTCAAAAACAAAAGGTAGTCTCTTTGTCCAAATAGCACAAGATTTCACTGGGAAATTGAAGTGCAACCACGTTGCATTTTGAGCTGTTTCGTGTCGCAGCCACTATGCCTACCCACGCAAGTGAGGTACCATTTTTCTCGGGAGACCTGGGGGAACGCTGGGTGGGTGGAAGTTTGTTGATCCACGCAGATTCCAGCACTTTCCACCACAGAAATGTGAGGAAAATGTGTTTTTTTTGTCATAATTTTAGCTTTGCAAGGGATTCTGGGTAACAAAACCTGGGGGTAGGCAGACGAGTCACCCCATCCTGAATTCCCCTGGGTGTCTAGTTTTCAAAAATGTATAGGTTTGCAAGGTTTCCCTATGTGCTGGCAGAGCTAGGACTCAGAAACCAAAGGTAGTCTCTTTGCCCAAAAAGGCCACAATTTCACAGAAAAATTGAGTTGTGACCACGTTGCATTTTGAGCTGTTTCGTGTCGCAGCCACTATGCCTACCCACGCAAGTGAGGTACCATTTTTCTCGGGAGACCTGGGGGAACGCTGGGTGGGTGGAAGTTTGTTGATCCACGCAGATTCCAGCACTTTCCACCACAGAAATGTGAGGAAAATGTGTTTTTTTTGTCATAATTTTAGCTTTGCAAGGGATTCTGGGTAACAAAACCTGGGGGTAGGCAGACGAGTCACCCCATCCTGAATTCCCCTGGGTGTCTAGTTTTAAAAAATGTATAGGTTTGCTAGGTTTCCCTATGTGCTGGCAGAGCTAGGACTCAAAAACAAAAGGTAGTCTCTTTGTCCAAATAGCACAAGATTTCACTGGGAAATTGAAGTGCAACCACGTTGCATTTTGAGCTGTTTCGTGTCGCAGCCACTATGCCTACCCACGCAAGTGAGGTACCATTTTTCTCGGGAGACCTGGGGGAACGCTGGGTGGGTGGAAGTTTGTTGATCCACGCAGATTCCAGCACTTTCCACCACAGAAATGTGAGGAAAATGTGTTTTTTTTGTCATAATTTTAGCTTTGCAAGGGATTCTGGGTAACAAAACCTGGGGGTAGGCAGACGAGTCACCCCATCCTGAATTCCCCTGGGTGTCTAGTTTTCAAAAATGTATAGGTTTGCAAGGTTTCCCTATGTGCTGGCAGAGCTAGGACTCAGAAACCAAAGGTAGTCTCTTTGCCCAAAAAGGCCACAATTTCACAGAAAAATTGAGTTGTGACCACGTTGCATTTTGAGCTGTTTCGTGTCGCAGCCACTATGCCTACCCACGCAAGTGAGGTACCATTTTTCTCGGGAGACCTAGGGGAACGCTGGGTGGGTGGAAGTTTGTTGATCCACGCAGATTCCAGCACTTTCCACCACAGAAATGTGAGGAAAATGTGTTTTTTTTGTCATAATTTTAGCTTTGCAAGGGATTCTGGGTAACAAAACCTGGGGGTAGGCAGACGAGTCACCCCATCCTGAATTTCCCTGGGTGTCTAGTTTTCAAAAATGTATAGGTTTGCAAGGTTTCCCTATGTGCTGGCAGAGCTAGGACTCAAAAACAAAAGGTAGTCTCTTTGCCCAAAAAGGCCACAATTTCACAGAAAAATTGAGTTGTGACCACGTTGCATTTTGAGCTGTTTCGTGTCGCAGCCACTATGCCTACCCACGCAAGTGAGGTACCATTTTTCTCGGGAGACCTGGGGGAACGCTGGGTGGGTGGAAGTTTGTTGATCCACGCAGATTCCAGCACTTTCCACCACAGAAATGTGAGGAAAATGTGTTTTTTTTGTCATAATTTTAGCTTTGCAAGGGATTCTGGGTAACAAAACCTGGGGGTAGGCAGACGAGTCACCCCATCCTGAATTCCCCTGGGTGTCTAGTGTTCAAAAATGTATAGGTTTGCAAGGTTTCCCTATGTGCTGGCAGAGCTAGGACTCAAAAACAAAAGGTAGTCTCTTTGTCCAAATAGCACAAGATTTCACTGGGAAATTGAAGTGCAACCACGTTGCATTTTGAGCTGTTTCGTGTCGCAGCCACTATGCCTACCCACGCAAGTGAGGTACCATTTTTCTCGGGAGACCTGGGGGAACGCTGGGTGCGTGGAAGTTTGTTGATCCACGCAGATTCCAGCACTTTCCACCACAGAAATGTGAGGAAAATGTGTTTTTTTTGTCATAATTTTAGATTTGCAAGGGATTCTGGGTAACAAAACCTGGGGGTAGGCAGACGAGTCACCCCATCCTGAATTCCCCTGGGTGTCTAGTTTTCAAAAATGTATAGGTTTGCAAGGTTTCCCTATGTGCTGGCAGAGCTAGGACTCAAAAACAAAAGGTAGTCTCTTTGCCCAAAAAGGCCACAATTTCACAGAAAAATTGAGTTGTGACCACGTTGCATTTTGAGCTGTTTCGTGTCGCAGCCACTATGCCTACCCACGCAAGTGAGGTACCATTTTTCTCGGGAGACCTGGGGGAACGCTGGGTGGGTGGAAGTTTGTTGATCCACGCAGATTCCAGCACTTTCCACCACAGAAATGTGAGGAAAATGTGTTTTTTTTGTCATAATTTTAGCTTTGCAAGGGATTCTGGGTAACAAAACCTGGGGGTAGGCAGACGAGTCACCCCATCCTGAATTCCCCTGGGTGTCTAGTTTTAAAAAATGTATAGGTTTGCTAGGTTTCCCTATGTGCTGGCAGAGCTAGGACTCAAAAACAAAAGGTAGTCTCTTTGTCCAAATAGCACAAGATTTCACTGGGAAATTGAAGTGCAACCACGTTGCATTTTGAGCTGTTTCGTGTCGCAGCCACTATGCCTACCCACGCAAGTGAGGTACCATTTTTCTCGGGAGACCTGGGGGAACGCTGGGTGGGTGGAAGTTTGTTGATCCACGCAGATTCCAGCACTTTCCACCACAGAAATGTGAGGAAAATGTGTTTTTTTTGTCATAATTTTAGCTTTGCAAGGGATTCTGGGTAACAAAACCTGGGGGTAGGCAGACGAGTCACCCCATCCTGAATTTCCCTGGGTGTCTAATTTTCAAAAATGTATAGGTTTGCAAGGTTTCCCTATGTGCTGGCAGAGCTAGGACTCAAAAACAAAAGGTAGTCTCTTTGTCCAAATAGCACAAGATTTCACTGGGAAATTGAAGTGCAACCACGTTGCATTTTGAGCTGTTTCGTGTCGCAGCCACTATGCCTACCCACGCAAGTGAGGTACCATTTTTCTCGGGAGACCTGGGGGAACGCTGGGTGGGTGGAAGTTTGTTGATCCACGCAGATTCCAGCACTTTCCACCACAGAAATGTGAGGAAAATGTGTTTTTTTTGTCATAATTTTAGCTTTGCAAGGGATTCTGGGTAACAAAACCTGGGGGTAGGCAGACGAGTCACCCCATCCTGAATTCCCCTGGGTGTCTAGTTTTTAAAAATGTATAGGTTTGCTAGGTTTCCCTATGTGCTGGCAGAGCTAGGACTCAAAAACAAAAGGTAGTCTCTTTGTCCAAATAGCACAAGATTTCACTGGGAAATTGAAGTGCAACCACGTTGCATTTTGAGCTGTTTCGTGTCGCAGCCACTATGCCTACCCACGCAAGTGAGGTACCATTTTTCTCGGGAGACCTGGGGGAACGCTGGGTGGGTGGAAGTTTGTTGATCCACGCAGATTCCAGCACTTTCCACCACAGAAATGTGAGGAAAATGTGTTTTTTTTGTCATAATTTTAGCTTTGCAAGGGATTCTGGGTAACAAAACCTGGGGGTAGGCAGACGAGTCACCCCATCCTGAATTTCCCTGGGTGTCTAGTTTTCAAAAATGTATAGGTTTGCTAGGTTTCCCTATGTGCTGGCAGAGCTAGGACTCAAAAACAAAAGGTAGTCTCTTTGTCCAAATAGCACAAGATTTCACTGGGAAATTGAAGTGCAACCACGTTGCATTTTGAGCTGTTTCGTGTCGCAGCCACTATGCCTACCCACGCAAGTGAGGTACCATTTTTATCGGGAGACCTCGGGGAACGCTGGGTGGGTGGAAATTTGTTAATCCACGCAGATTCCAGAACTTTCCACCACAGAAATGTGAGGAAGATGTGGTTTTTTTGTCAAATTCTAAACTTTGCAAGGGATTCTGGGTAACAAAGCCTGGTGGTAGGCAGTCGAGTCACCCCATCCTGAATTCCCCAGGGTGTCTACTTTCCAAAAATGTATAGGTTTGCTAGGTTTCCCTAGGTGCCGGCAGAGCTAGGGTGCAAAAACTACAGGTAGGCACTTTGCCATAAAAGGGTCAATTTGTAACTGCAAAATTGAGGTGTGACCACGTTGCATTTTGCGCCGTTTCCTATCGCAGGCACAAGGCCGACCCACACAAGTGAGGTACCGTTTTTATCGGGAGACTTCGGGTAATTCAGATTTGTAAATCAACTGTTATTACCTAATGAGCTTTCTAGCATTTCTCCCTTTCAATAACAGACATTGTGTAAAAAAAAAATGTTTTTGAAAAATGACCAATAATTCTCAAGCTAGTATGGGTATTCCCAATTTTGAAAATGTGCAATTATATACTGTTTCTGAACTCTATATTTTGTACCCAAATCAGAAATACATAGGTGTCTTTCATACAGATTTTTCCATGTATACATTTTCTAAGACAAAGTGCTCTATACCCAGTAAAAGAAAAAAAAACATTGCAAGTTGCTGCTCAGTTTTTGGATCTGGGTTCGTTGGGTTCTTGGTGAAACTACAACTCCTATATATCCCCACAACCAGGAAGGTCTAACGGATGTAACAGTATATTGCTTTCCAAGAGCTGTCAAGATTAGAAAAAGTTATAGGTGAAAACGTTGAGACAAAAGGCTGTTTTTTTCAACAAATTTTCTATTATTCCAAGATTTAACTGTTACTTTCGATAAAGAATCCTTCATGGATTTAGACAAATGACCCCTTTCTGAATTCAGAATTTTGTTTACTTTCCGAAAATGTACAGCTTTCTAGGATCCATTATTGCTTTCAAACTCTTTTCTACCATTAATTGGAAGGAGGTGGAAAGCTGTAAAAATAGCAAAAATAGGCTATGTCCCAGAAAAATGCCAAAACTGTGTGAAAAATGTTGGTTCCCTGACAAAAGACTGTCATTCCCTGAAAGCTGAGAAAACGGAGATTTCAGCCCCACAAACCCTTTTTTGATACCATTTTCAGGGAAAAACCCAGAGGCTTTCATTTGCAGCCCGTTTTTCCCATTTTTCTGAAAAAAACAAAAAAATCACTATATTTTGGTTAATTTCTGGGACCCCTCCAAGGGAATCCACAAGCCCTGGGCGCCTTTGGAATCCACATGATGTTGGAAGAAAAGGACGCAAATTTGGCGTGGATAGCTTATGTGGTCAAAAAGTTACAGGGGCCTAAGCGCGCACTAACCCAAATAGCCAAAAAAGGGCTCAGCACAGGAGGGGAAAAGGCCCAGCAGCGAAGGGGTTAACAAGACAGTGAAGAGTTTTCCAGGTGGAAGATAAGGCATCGCTTAAAGAAAGGACCCACGTATGGTATGTCCTCCAGAGTTACACCAAGCTCTTACCCCCAAACTTACCTAAGTGCAGGATTTACAAAGATAATAAAGGAAAAATAACGTTGCTATCGACTAGGCATTCTTCCGACTCTGCTGCTCCTGCCGCCCCGGAAACAAACACAGACATCTACTATCTGCTGCCTTTATGGGAAAGCAAAAGATATCGTGGTCCACTTATTGTGCATCTGCGGAAAGCTGCAACTTGAATGCCGATTGCTACTAAAAGCCATTTTTAAGATCAAGGGGATAAGAACTTGCAGGCCGGCAGTATAAGCATGTTTTGAAAGTGGCGAGGTCCAGTAGATCTGCCGTTTTGTACGATTCATGGACATAAAGGGGAAAAAAACTTCAATAACCAGCAGCGAAAAGGTTAGACAACATCTTGCATTGCAACTAAAAGGTTCTCTGCAAGGATGCCGGTTTGACAATAACTAACAATTGAGCAGAATGTTCCACTCTAGCTTATTCAGTTGTATAACCCTTTCTTATCACTCCCCTCGTCTCATAGCCAGAACCCGGCCTCAGTCAGCAATTGAGACTCATGAGCCCGCCGTTTTAATTTTTTACAAATATATTTGTATTATTTTTAATACAGGTACAGCATATACATTTGTACATTATATATAAATGTATCCTTGTGTATTCAACTGGAGATATTGTTAGATATACTACATTTATACGACTGAGTGATGTGGGTGTTTTGTACTTACTCTTACTCTGCCCTTCTCTTCTTCTCCGCTACTCATCTGCTTTACCTTGCCTTTCAACCTGGGTGGACCCTTGTGTTCCCCCACCCGGGAGTCCATAGTACTGCATCCAGGGGTCCCATATTTTGTTAAACTTATTTGGGCATCCACTAGCTTTATATGTCGTTTTCCCCCCTGTCATATACAAGTCCATTCCACCCCTCCATTCGTGTATTGCGGGTGGCATTCCCCCAGTTACATGCCATATCACGTTTTGCCACTACTAGGGCTAAGTTTGCTAGTATTAACTGGGGTCTGGGGAGATCTACATTCGTAGGTATGCCCAGCATTACAAATTTTGGGAGCATGGGTATCGCTTCACCCAGTATTCCCCCAAGATCTGCCGTGATAATCCTCCAGTAGCCTTGTATCACTGGGCATTCCCATATGGGATGCATGAAGGTACCCTCCTCATGTGTGCATCTGTAGCAATCAAGGGTGTTTTCTCTCCCCATTTTATATAGACAGGCTCTATCGTAACACATTCTGTGTAGTGTTTTGAACTTTATAAGGCGGTGACAAGACTTGATAGCAACCTCATGTGGATGTATCAGCGCTGCCTGACAATCGAGGTCTTTCATGCGCCCCAGTTCCTGTTCCCATTTTGCTTTTATTTTGTGAGGTTATCTGGTTTATTATTTAGGAGGAGTGTGGGCGCACACTGCCTCACACTCCAGCACTCAGTGTGCCCTGATGCATCATAATAAATGCAGTGCATGATAACACTTATTTTGGGGTCAGGCTTTAGTTTTTCACCCTTGTGGTGCAGCCAGTGCTGTGTATCTCTAGACACGTGTTTCAGGATAATTTTTCCTTCTTCAGTAGAGAGCAACACCTTTTTTGGGGGTGCTGGAGATGCTGCCCAAAGTCGTATCAGGTCTCAGTGCCACTCACTGGGTGCAGGTGCATCAACTAGAGCTTGTCAGCTCATTAGATAATACCCTCCTCTACATTACTAGCCCCAGACATACCCTCCCATGCATCTTTGACATATTCGAGCAATACTGGGGAACATGCAGAGTATAACATTAACTGGGAAAATCCTGTCTATACCCAGCAATCCAAAGTTGTGAACCAGATGCTGTGTGTGGGTTATGTCTTCGCTAGATATCTGTCAACTCCAGTGTCTCAGTGAATCACTTAGGTTGTGTGTCTTTGGGGGTACCAATAGTCGGTGTGGTATGATCCATCTGGGGGTCTATAACATCATTGAAATCCCCCCTATTAGGTGAGTGCTTGAGCCTGTCTGCAGGAGGATATCTGTGATCTTTCCTAGAGTGTTCTCCTATAAGCGTGGGGGTGCGTAGACGCTAATCAATGTTATGTATTTCCTGTCCCAGATGCCCTTTACAGTCACTAACATCCTGTTTGGGTCTTCTTCAGTGCATTCTTCTATAAATGGTGGGGATTTCCTGATAAGGATTGTGACTCCCCTCGCGCCTGTGGAAAAACCTGCTTGCGCCAGTGTCTTACATGCCCCCCTTCCTAGAAATCTACATTGTGTTCCCTTCAGATGGGTTTCTTGAAGGAATATCACCTCAGGCTTCAATCTTCTAATGTATACTTTTACAAGACCTCCCTTTACTTTCTTTCCCAGCCCATTCATGTGCCAGGACATGACAGAGTAGCTATCATTGTGGTGTATCACTTGGTTGCTCACTTGGACATCGTGCAACATATGTTGGTGTGTTTCTTATGTAAAAAGAAGAACTGATGGACAGAATGCAGAACAATGTCATACATTCACCCTAGTACAGAGATCTAGGCCTATCATCTCTGCCCTTCCTAGTGGCTTTCTTGTTCAAAATCAGAACAGAGGCGAAGGGATAGGAGGAGGGCTCGCCATAATCTATAGAGATTCTTTGACATGTAGACTTGAGAATGGCGGCATCTCAGATTCAGAGAGTGCCTGCTTTAGCATTCAGCTAACCCCCACCCACTCTCTTTCTGGAATCCTGATCTACTGCCCGCCGGGCAGCATTAAGCACTTTGTTGACTCCTTATTAGAAGTCACCTTGGCTGCGGCCGCTCGGGCATCCAATTTCTTGGTACTCGGAGACCTTAACCTTCACTTCGATGACCTTAATGATAAAGTAGCTGCTGATCTCATTCTAAATCTTAAAGCGTTTGAACTTAATCCTCTGAACAAGGAAGCCACCCATAGCAAAGGACATTTTCTAATAATACTCAGCTCCTAGCTACATCGCCTTTGCCCCTACCATGGTCCGACCATTTTGTAGTTCCCTTCTTTTGGGAACTTCGATCGGAAGAGATCGATGCCTCCCGCCCACGTACTCTTCAAAGAGCCTGGCCGAAACTTTCGGTGGAAAAACTGAAACTTGCCCTCGAGCAATCAGCCCCGGAGTCAGAATCTGATGTCTTGCTTGCAGACCTGAACTTTCAGAACTGGCTCAATAACTCCCTGAACATGGTTCTGCCTCCAAAAATGGTGACTACGAAGAGTAGCACATTTAAATCCCCCTGGTATACTACCGAATTAAGAGACCTTAAAAAGGCCTGTAAAAAGGCGGAACATATCTGGAGGAGTGACTGGGCCTATAACAGCAAAATCTCCTACCAGGCGGCTTTGAGACTCTATAAAGCCGCACAGCAAACGACTAAGGCCTCCTTTTTTGAGGAGAAAATTAGACTTGCAGCCAATTCCTCTAGGGAAACGTTCAAAATTGTCACTCAGCTGATTAAAATCCCAGCGCCGAACACTTCACAAGATGATACTGTATCAAGATGTGACTTGCTAGCAAAGTTCTTTGATGAAAAAATACAGAAAATTCTAGACAGCCTTCCTCATACTGCCACATCCTTGGTCACCGATGCCCCCCTTCCCTCAACTACAGGCCCTCGACTCGAGGCGTTTACGTGTATCACCAGGGAAGACTTCTGCACGACACTCTCCAACATTAAAAGCGGCTCTCCCTCTGACCCAGCTCCTATGCACATTCTTAAACAAATTGTGAGTACCATTGCCCCTCTCGCCACTGATCTATTGAATACCTCATTCATTACAGGCATCGTTCCCCCGAGTTGGAAACAGGCAAAAATTAAAACCCTCCTTAAAAAACCAGGACTAGACCCTGCCGATCTGGCAAATTTTTGCCCTATCTCGTTGCTACCTGGATTGGGCAAAATCGCCGAAAAGCTGGTGAATCGGCAGCTCTCTGGATTCCTGGAGAGTAATGACCTACTGAGCAAATCCCAAACGGGATTTCGCCCTGGACAGGGCACGGACACAGCCCTTATAGTGGTGCGGAAGAGGCTAGATGCATCTTAGATTCAGGGTGATCAGCGGCTCTGATCCTCCTGGATCTGAGCGCTGCATTTGACACCGTTGACCACGCAACCCTTGTCCACCGTCTCACTAAACTAGGCATTGTAGGGTCTGCCCTTAGGTGGCTGGAATCTTTCCTGGATAATCGATCCTTTAGGATCTGGGAAAATTGTACTATGTCAAAGCCTACTCCTCTTCAATGTGGGGTTCCTCAGGGATCTTCCCTGAGCCCCACATTGTTCAATGTTTACATGGCCCCGCTGGAAGATATAGTAGCCCCTTTCAGGATTAAATCCATCAGCTACGCCGACGACACGCAACTTGTCGTCTCTCTGACTCAACAAGGCGGATGTTCAGACAACCTCTCGAAATGCCTTACTGCAATCTTCTCCTGGATGACCGACTCAAAGCTTAAAATGAACGGAGCCAAAACGGAGATCATGCTCCTAGGTCATCATTTTACATCTCTGCCTTCTGAGTATTGGCCGCCCTGTATGGGTGATCTGCCCCCAGCAAGGGAGAAAATCAAAAGCCTCGGGGTCTGGTTTGAACCCCAATTAACATTCAGGACCCATGCACAGAAAGTCGCAGGCAGCTGCTTTGGTCTGTTGCGCACAGTACGGAAAGTGCTCCCCCTCCTGCCTTTCCAATCAAGGAAGCTTCTAATCCAAGGTCTAATACTATCTAGACTGGATTATGGCAATGCTCTCCTTTTGGCTGCACCTAAAGCCACAATTAACACCCTGCAGCGGGTACAGAACGCCGCAGCCAGACTGCTCATGGGGGCACCTAGAAGAGCCTCAGCCAAACCATTACTAAGAACCCTGCACTGGCTCCCCATCCAGGAACGAATCGCTTTCAAATCATTGTGCATCACTCACAAAACACTGCAAGGTAAAGGCCCTGCTGCCTTAAGAAAGCTGATCTGTCCCTACAAATCATCGCGGACCCTTCGGTCTGACGGGGAAAACCTGGTCTCCATTCCTAGAGTGAGAAAAGCCCGTACCGGAGGTCGCCGGTTCTCCTTGAACGCGGAAAGACACTGGAACGCTCTCCCCAGGGAAATCCGGATGGAACCCTTCTATCTTAAATTCAGAAAATCCCTTAAAACCTTCCTTTTTCCCAAGGCTGAATAACCTCTTGTTTCCCTTTCCTTTCTCTCAGGGTCTTCTGTTTTTTAGTTAAGTTAGCGCTGGGACGCTTTAGGGCAGCCATGCGCTTTATAAATCTAATTTCATTTCATTTCATCCATTGTTTTTGTGCTCACCATGCCTTTCCAGTGTAGGACCCAGCCATAAGCAAATCAGTTTTGACCCTGTGACCAATTGGAACAGTCCAGCCCGAACTGCCAGGCCAGTTGCTCCCTGGACTGGAAATAAGCATCCTAGGACCGGTTTTGGGCTTTCAGTCCTCAATCAGCCAGGATAGCTTGACTCCGGTGGCATGGAGAGCACGGGACCCACGTCTGGGCATACCCGTCCCACTCGGGTGACAAATGCAAAAAGAACAAATGATGCACAGAATGTAGAACAATGTCACACATTCACCCCAGTACAGAGATCTGGACCTATATCCATTGTTTTTTTGCACACCATGCCACTCAAGTGTGGACCCAGCCATATGCAAAACAGTCTTGACCCTGCTCCCAATGTGAACAGTCCAGCCCGAACTGCAGGCAATGTCCGCTCTGGACTGGAAAAAAGCATCAAAGGACCGGTTTCGGGCTTTCAACCCTCATCAGCCAGGTTAGCGTGACTACTTGTTCCCATGAGGCACAGGGTCATGACTGATTTGCATATAGCTGGGTCTGAACTGAGGTGGCAAAGTGAGCTAAAGAATGATGATGGATTCAATCCAGATCTGTGACTAGAGGTGAGTGTCTGAAAAGTTTCAGCGCTCCGTCCATCCTCTCCTTGTGTTTGCTTTGTTCGCCCAAAGTTGGCAGGGAATGCCCAGACGTGGCTCCCTTGCTCACTTGCCCACTGAATTCAAGCTAGCCTGGCTGATTAAGGGTGTGACCCAGAAACCGGTCCCAGAATGCTTGTTTCCAGTTCAGGGAAGACCTGGCTTCGCAGTTCAGGCTGGACTATTCCCATGAGGCACAGGGTCATGACTGATTTGCTTATAGCTGGGTCTGAACTGAGGTGGTGAAGTGAGCTAAAGAATGATCATGGATTCAACCCAGATCTGTGACTGGGGGTGAGTGTCTGAAAAGTTTCAGCACTCCGTCCAACAGCTCCTTGTGTTTGCTGTGTTTCTTATGTATCCTGCTTTCCTTTAGTGCCTTTTTGTTGTTGAAAATGCTGCCGGGTTTTAACTCTATTCTAACAATCGGTTTCCTTATGCCTCAACACCCGGCCCACCCAGCCCCCCTCACTCTCCCGCTGCCCAACTTCCTTCCCCCTTGGGTCAACATGACTAACTGTAACGTGGAAGGTTGGAGAGGTCTGTTGCCCACCCTCCTTTAGAACCTCAAAAAAAACCCTAACCTCCTGGCTGCCGGTTAACCAGTATTTGTCAGATTAACTGAGGAGCAGCTTTTAAGTCTGTTTCAAATCTCTTTTCCTGTGTCAGGAGAGCCTCTGTGGATAGAGAGGAATGGGGAAAAAGGAAGGAAAGGTAAATAGAAAAGGACAAAAAAAAGATATTAACTGAAAGAGAAAACACACACGAGGGGGGGAGGCACCTGAACGCCAGTTTACTATCCCTTCGGCCCTCGATTGATCCACTGTAATTCATCCTTCGCTGCTTCCGCCTTGTTGTGTCTCTTAAAGTGGTTCACGTGCTATTGTGCCTGGGATCGGTTCTTCCAGGAGGTTGATGTTTTGCAGTAGTGGGTGATCACTGTCTGTTGATATTTCTCTCTCTGTCTGGTCCAGAGTGTGTCGCTGTGTAGAGTCTTGTCTCCTGCTCTGTGTTGCGATTGGGTTTCGTCGGCGTCTGAGGCATGGTGTACCGCTTCCGTCGTCTTCCTTTTGCTGTATGGAGTTGCAGTATTGAGATCACCCAAATGTCCTAAGTCTTTTTTCAGTTTTAGTCTTTGCGATCTAGGCCTACTTTCCCAGGTAGGGGCCCCCTTTGCGAGTGCTGTCTGGTCTCTTTGTATTCCTTTTGGAGGGCATTCCTCTATCCATTGCCATGCCTCTTCTGGTATTTGAAAAATAACATTTTGGCCTGGAATATTGCTTTTAAATTGGCCTCAAAGTTCAGCACATACTGTATCTGGAAACTTTGCATTTTTTCTCTTATCGAGTCAACTGTTTTCTGTTGTTTTTGCACCTCTCTCGAACAGTCCAGTAAAACCATTATTTTTGTATTGGTGATACGGATATCCCCCATCTGTCTCATTTATTGGAGTATGAGCTCTTGGTCGTGGTAATTCAAAAAAACATGCAGTTAAAGGTCTGGGTGGAGTCCCTGTTGGAGGTTTTTGACCTGGTATCATATGGGCGATCACAAAACAGTGGGAGAACTGTGCATTTGGGAGGGATTCTGTAAGCCATTTGCACAGGAAGGTGGATGCATCTGATCCTTTAATAGCTTCTGGAAAACCGATAAATCACAGGTTGCTTCTGCGTGAGCGATTTTCTGCATCATCCTCCCTCCAAGCTACCTCCTTCATAGCTGCTGTTAGGGAGGTAACCTCTTTTAGCAAGTTGTGTGAGCTATCTTCTACCTCCAATATTCCTTGTTCTGCTAGTGTGACATTTTCTTTTTTTTTAAATATTTTTGAAAACCTTTATTGAGACCAGAACACACAGCTATTCAGCCTGACATCCCGGAGGCGAGGCAGCAGGAATAAAGGAGACAAGTAGTGTCAAACAGTTGAAACATAATCATCAAAGGTTAAATTTTATGATAGAAAAACAACAACTGGCGCCCGCGGGCGCGAAAGTGGCAGTGTAGAAAATGTGACGCTGGGTGTCAGGGATGGGTAGGGAATAAGGCAGGAAAACACTAAAGAAAGGCAGATTGCAGAATGGGAAGGAGGAGGGAGGGGGAAGGTATCAGGAGAATGAATTACATCAGAGCTCAGTTGGCGTCACAGGTTAGGGAGAAACGGTATCATGTTGGTCAATTGGTTCAGGCGGTAAACACACATCCCCCCTATATTCGTTCCATGCTCCCCAAATTTTCGTCCAAGTCCGAGGTTTCCCTCTGGCCACATAGACTGTCTTTTCCCTAAACATACACCAGTCCATGTTGGCCTTCCACTGTACCAATAGGGGGGCCTCGGCCGCACCCCATCTCTGGGCTATGTCCCTCTTCGCCACCATGTTCCCAAGGGTGACCCACCTAGTCTGTGCAACGTTGTGGTCGGACGGCTCCCATACATTCAAGAGGCATCGACGGGCCTCCGCCTGGGAAGCCACACCAGTAACCTCCCCCATCACTCGGTGGACCCTTCTCCAGTAGGAGGCGATCACCGGGCAGTCCCAGAGGATATGTAGGAAAGTGGCAGGAGTCCCACAGCCCCTGCGGCAGAGACCGTCAGGTGAGAAACCCATACGCATCAATCGGGGCCCTGTCACGTACACCCGGTGCAAGACCTTAAATTGTACGAGGCGAAGACGGGAAGAAATGGCAACCTCCTTAGGAGAGGAAACCGCACTCTGCCAATCCTCGTCGCCCTATTCAAGGCCATCTGACATCCACTGGTCTCTCAAGCCAAGGAGGAGGTCCGTGCGTGTGTTGATCAACTTCTTGTACGAGAGTGAAATTGCACTGTCTGGCATATGCCCATCCAGGATCCTATCTTCCAGCGGGGAACTTTCGGGAATGACGCCTTCCGGCGGAGAGGCCGAAAGCAGCGCATGTCGCAGCTGCGCATAGCGGAAGAACTCCGTCGCGCCCAGTTGATACTCAGCTTGTAGCTGGGGGAAGGTCTTAATCAAACCCCTGGAGAGCATGTCGTCAACCCTGCTAATGCCGATGAGGTCCCACCTATCAAAACCCTTGGTGTGCCATAGTCTACCCAGGATGTCGGAGTCAAAGAAGGGAGTAAACCTTGTAAGTCTGCCCTGCCATCCTTGTGCCTTGGTAACCGCTTTCCAGGTGCGGACTGCCGTTCGGGTGGGGCCCGTTAACTTACGGTCGAAGGACTTGGAATATAGGGCCCGGTAGTAATTACCGTCGCCCATCAGCCACCTATCCATGGCGTATCCGGGGCTCACCACTGGGCCGTAAAACCCGTGGTTTAGGGCAGCTAGCTGCGAAGACCAGTAGTAACGGCGCATGTCTGGGAGGGCGATGCCCCCATCGTACCAGGGGAGCGTGAGTTTGTGGAGGGCGACGCGGGGGCGGCCCTCCCAGAGGAGGTTGCGGAGAAGACCTTCGAGCTCACGAAAATAGCGGGCTGGGACAGGGTCTTGTGCGTTTTGAAGTGCGTACAGGAATCTGGGCAGGGCCATCATCTTGAAAAGAGCGGCACGGCCGAGGAGGGAGAGTGGCAAGTGGCGCCAGCTGTCGACGTCACGTCGCAGCCTCTGAAGAGGGGGGAGCAGGTTGTTATCATACCGGAGCTTGGCGTTACCAGAGATGTAAATGCCCAGGTATTTGAAACCGCGCGAAGCAATCTGAATACCGCAGCCTCTAGGGAGGCGCGGAGTATCCCCCTTGAGGACATATAGAGAGGACTTGGCCCAGTTAATAACCAGGCCAGAGTACCGCCCAAAGAGTTTGATGACGTCACAGGCCACAACAAGGGATCTGCCAGGTGAAGTCAAGTACAGCAGTATGTCGTCAGCGTACAAGGAGACCCTGTCTTCAAAGCCAGGGGCCCATGTGATACCCCTCAAGTCAGGATGTGAACGCAACAACGCTGCAAGGGGTTCGAGGGCCAAGGCAAACAATAGGGGGGACAGGGGGCAACCCTGCCTGGTACCGCGACGTAGGGGAAATGGCGCCGAAAGGCGGCCATTGACTGTGACATTGGCCATCGGGTCCGCATACAGGAGCTTCACCCAGCTCACAAAGACAGGTCCAAACCCGAGTTTGGCCAGAACTGCCCACAGGTAAGGCCATTCGAGCGAGTCGAAGGCCATAGTGGCATCCAAGGATGCCAACACAGCCGGTTCTGCAAGAGTGTGGGCCCGGGCCATGACCCCATGAAGGCGGCGCAAGTTAAGGGCAGTGTTACGGTGGGGAATGAATCCAGACTGATCGGGGTGTACAAGATCGCCAATGACTCCAATCAAACGATTAGCCAAGAGTTTGGCAAGGACCTTGGGCTCCACGTTGAGGAGGGAAATAGGACGGTAAGAACGACAGATATCTCGTGGTTTGCCCTCCTTGTGGATGACCACGATGGTGGCCAATCGTTGGTCTAGGGGGAGAGAGCCTCTCTCAAAGGATTCCAGGAACATCTTACGGAGATGCGGGGAGACTGCATCCGAACGGATTTTATATAATTCCACCGGTATACCGTTAGGCTCGGAGGCCTTACCGGTATTAAGTGAACGGATCGCAAGATCGACCTCGTCCGCGGTGATGTCCCTATCCAGGTCCTCTCTTTCCTCCTCGGAAAGGCTGGGCAGGTCGATATCAGAAAGGAAGGCCGTCGAGTCCGCCTCCGAGAAGTCCGAGGCAGACTCATAGACCCCCCGAAAGTAGTCTGCGAAAGAATCAACAATGGCGCTGGGATCCGTAAGGATCGCGCCGTCGTCACCAAGAAGCTCTGGCACCACACGGCTGGCCATCTCCCTTCTGTCAAGCCAAGCCAACAACTTCCCGGCCTTATCGCCCACATCGTAGATGCGACCTTGCTGTTCCTTGGCCAGGACAAGAGCAGCATTAGTGGCCAGGGCGTGGTACTCCACTTGTTTCAGCGAGAGATTGTGAAGGACCAGGGGGTCCGGATCGGATCCCAATTGGGCCTCGAGGCGTAACACTTCCTGCTCAATAGTCAGCATGTCTGAGTCTCTGGTACGACGGGTATCAGCGATAATTGCCTGGGCCTCGCCCCGGAGCACCGTCTTAAAAGCCTCCCATAGTGTAACGGCCGACTCCACCGAGCCCACATTCTCGGAGAAGTAAAGATCAATAGATTTGGCCAGGAGGGAGCGGGTCTTGAAATCACGGAAATACCATGGATTGACCGCTGCCGGGCGTGCCGACAGAGTCACTCCAAAGTCAAAGGAGACCCATAGCGGGGAGTGGTCAGAAACGCCCCGCGCAAGAAAGCGGGCCTCGGAAACGGCAAGTGCGTCCGAAGCCAGCGTAAGGACATAGTCGATACGCGAGAGACTCCCATGCGCACCCGACAGGAAAGAAAACTGACGGAGCGTGGGGTGCAAGAGCCGCCACCCGTCCACCAGCCCAGTAGATTCCAGGAAGGACGGCAGCCACATCTGTGGCCCACGTAGGTCGCGGGGCGGTTGACGATCAAGGAGACCAGAGCAAACTGAATTAAAGTCACCCCCCACAATCAAACGACCAGCCGGCATAGACAAGATGGCACCACCAAGGTCCTGGAAAGTACTAGACTGAAGCCCTGGGGGGACGTACACAGACAACAACGTAAGGGAACGCCCTTTCCATCTCCCAGCCACGGCGGCGTACCTCCCCCTATCGTCAATCAAAGTGGTCTCTATCTCTAAGGGAAGGGATGTGCGCACAAGAATTCCCGCCCCCCTGGAGCCGGAAGAGAACCCCGAATGCGCCACCATTTTATATCCCTTGCGATTCAGGGCTTTACAGGCGTTGCCCACCAAGTGCGTCTCCTGAAGGAGTACAATATCTGGCATATGTCGTTTAATCAGTTGTATAACCACCCCTCTCTTGATTCGATCACCCAACCCGTTAACATTCCAACTAAGAAGTTTCAACACCCTACCCCTCATCCCTCCACTGCCCGCCCCACCCAGCACCCAAAGACACTTGCATCAAATAAAGTCCATGATCGCCATTGTACATTTGCCACAGAAGAGAAGGAAAAAGAAAAACAAAACAAAACAGAACTGTACCCAACAAACCCCCCACCCTGCACCCCTGCATTAGACTAAAAAGCCCCCCCAACCAGCAGTGTGCCTGTCGCCCCATTAACTACTCTACAGAAGACCCAGAGGAGTGAGGAATCCCCGTGAAATCGTCCCGCCACCCACCATGAAAATAAAGGAGAGAGTCATCGCACCAAACACACCAGTCCGACGATCATTCGAGGCAGGGGTAGCCCCGGCTCCCAGTTTATTCTTGCCGCTCCGCTCCGCCCGAGGCGCCTCCAACGTCGTCCTCTTGTTCATCACGCTCTGGTGTTACAGTGTCCAGCCACTCGCTAACATTCTCAGGATAGTCAAAAAAGTAGGCACGTCCCTTGAGTTCCACACGGAGCTTCACCGGGAACTGCATAGAGTACTTGAGACCCATGTCTCTGAGGCGTCTCTTCACTCCCGCGTAGCTCAACCGTTGACGTTGTACCAGCCTGGTGAAATCCGGGTAGAAATGCACCTCCGCATTCTGGTAGTGTAGTGGCCCGTGCGATCTGGAGGCCTGGAGGATCACATCTCGGTCTCTGAAATTGAGAAGGCGCGCCACAATCGGTCGCGGCGTCGCCCCCGTTTTAGGTGGTCCCCCTGGCACACGGTGGGCACGGTCCACTGAGAAGAAATTACTCAGTCCAGAGGGCGCCAAATGAGTCTTAACCAATTCCTCCACAAACAGGTCTGCTGCGCCATTCTCGAACCCTTCCGGAACCCCTACTATACGGACGTTCTGCCGCCTGGCTCGCCCCTCAAAGTCCTCCAGCCGCTTCGAGAAAAGATCGGCAGTCGATCGCAGGTTCCGGACCTCAGTTTGCAATTCCGAAGTCAGACTGGTGGTCTTGATGTCAAGCGCTCTCACACGATCGTTTGTCTTGCCCAAGTCGGTCCTGATGAGGGAAATATCAATAGCCATGGAGTCCACTTTATGGGACAGAGTCTCGTGCTGCTGCTGTACATCGGCACGGAGGCTGGTGATGGCACCCATGATGTCCATGAGGGTAGGATCCGAGCCATCCGGCGGGCTAGTCACTGGGGTCCCTTTGGAGATGGCCCCCGATGTAGGTGGCGACTTGAGATTCACATACCGCTCCATGCGGTTGTTCTGTGTTTGCGATTTGCCCCGACCACCTTTATTTGATGCCCTTTCCGGATCGCCTCTGCCCGCCATGATGGGGTCTCGAGAACAAAGGAAAGGCAGCAGCAGGTCAGGGTCCACAGCCGAGAGGCAGACGGAGCAAAAAGTCACGATCAGGTCGACGAGGGCAAGGCAAGTGCGCAGTGTCTCCACCAAGGAGATGGCAGGCAGGGCCCGTGTAGTCCGATCAGGCGAAGTGGCGAAGTGGCGAAGTCCGGATGGACAATGGCACCGTCACGGAGCGGAGTTCAGCTCGACGTAACTTTGCTCAGGAGTCACCGATTTGGAAGCCGATTGCAGTCCCCGCCTCAGTAGGCCGTCAGCATTACAGTTCCACCAACGTGGGACAGGATTTTAGGCAGGATAGTTGCGGTGGGTCGGACGGTCCACGGAGCTCCGAGCTTACGCGGCCATCTTGGTCGCCCGCGAAGCTCCTCCTCCTAGTGTGACATTTTCAGAGATATTACGGAGGTCTTGTCTCAGCAGGTTCACATTTATTTATTTATTTATTATGCAACTTATAACGCGCAGACTAAACCCGAAGGTATCAAGGCGCCTATCAAAATCAATATACAGAAAATACAAAGTACCACTACGGGTATGCACGTGTGAAAAGATGAGTTTTAAGCGCGGATCTAAAAGTTTGCAAAGAGGGACTGGATCTTACTTCCAAAGGGAGGGCATTCCACCACTTGGGTGCTAGAAAGGAAAAGGCCTTACCTCCCCATCTTGCTTTTCTAACACGGGGTACAGAGAGGAGAAGTTTGTGACTGGAGCGAAGATTCCTACTAGGGTTATGCCGAGAAAGAATGGATCCCATGCTTGTAGGGCTGGGTTTAGCAAGTGCTTTATACACCAGGCACATGGATTTGAAAAGGATCCGGTATTCAACGGGGAGCCAGTGCAGTTGTTTTCGGGCTTCAGTGGCAGAGGCACGTTTTGGTAGGTCAAGAGCAAATCTCGCTGCCGCGTTCTGGACCACCTGCAAGCGCTGTAGGTGACTCTTGTTCAGCCCTGCATACAGCGCATTGCAGTAGTCTAGTCGCGAGCCCAAAAGAGCGACAGCAAGTTGCTTTCTTGCCTGGGGTGACAAGAAGTGCCTGATTTTCCTCAGTATGTGGATAATCCCCCAGCAGGTCGAAACAGTCCTGTTGACCTGTTGGCACATACTAAGGTTGGGGTCGATCATAACTCCCAGGTTTTTTGCTGACAAGGTGGGCTCGGGACATACGCCCAGCGAGTTCGGCCACCACTCCGCCGACCAGATCGATTCCTTTCCTCCAAAAACCATCACCTCCGTCTTCTCCCCATTCAGCTTTAGTGAATTGTGGATCATCCACTGGCCAACTGCCTCCATGCAAGATCTAAAATTGGCGGCAGTTGACGTAGCTGGCTGGGAGAGAGAGACTAAGATCTGAGTGTCGTCCGCGTAGGAAACTACCTCCATCCCAAAAGATCTAATAAGTCTGGCAAGGGGGGTCACATAGATATTAAAAAGGGTAGGACTAAGCGCTGACCCTTGAGGGACCCCACATTGCACAGACAGGGATGGAGATAGAAACGATCCCAGCATTATCCTTTGTTCTCTAAGGTCGAGAAAAGAGGAAAGGAGTCCCAGAGCAGACCCGCGGACCCCAATCTCCCTCAGGCGAGATGTTAACACCACAGGAGACAGGGTATCGAAGGCCGCTGTGAGGTCTAGAAGGATCAGGAGGGAGGTCTGACCCTCATCAACTCTGGTGCGGATGGTATCCAGCACTATGGTGAGGGCAGACTCGGTGCTATGTTCCCTCCTGAAGCCATGCTGGGAGAGATCCAAACAGCCCGAGCTCTCCACAAATGCAGCCAGATGTTTATTTAGATGGGCTTCGAGCATCTTTGCGGGAGCCGGGAGCAGTGAAATGGGGCGAAAGTTCTTTAACACCCCGGGGTCCAGAGAAGGCTTTTTAAGCAAGGGTTTTACTACAGCATTCTTCCACTGTTGGGGAAAAATGCCTTCCTTCATCGCTCTGTTCATGATGTCAACCAGAGGAGGAAGGAGAGATTCTCTGCACTGCTTGAGGATCTTTAGCGGGCAGACATCCAGCGGAGAACCAGATTTGGTTTTATCAAGCAGGATTTCAAGATCCTGACAGGAAAGGGGAGGAAAGGAAATCAATTCCTGATGTTGAGAGGATTCCGCAACACTAGGCTCAGGGAGAGCAGGCAGCAAAGGAACGGCGGTCAGGGATTTTTGGACCTCCAAAGCAGCATAGATGTCAGCGATTTTTGACTGAAAAAAGGCAGCTATCTTGTTGCACAGGTCCTGAGAGGCAACCACAGGATCCGGTGTCTGAAGGGTCGTAAGGGAATCGACAATCCTGAAGAGTTCTCTAGGAGATGACAATGAGGAGGTGAGTGCCGTAAAGTATTCCTGCTTGGTCTTAATAACTTCTAGTTTGTAGTTTTTAAGCAGGACCCTATGGGCTTCTCTGTCCTTAGAGGCCCAGCTAGAGTGCCATAGACGCTCCTGCCTTCTTACTTCCTGTCTCCGAAGCCGGAGCTGTTCGGAGAACCAGGGAGCTGAGGGTCTTTTCCTAGCAGAATAGCAAGACCTTGCGGGAGCAAGCTCCTCCAAGGCCTCAGCAATGGTATTTTCAAATATAGAGACCGCAGTGGAGGTATCTGCCTCCCGAGGAATGGACAGACTGGTTGTCCATGGATGGAAGGAATCTTCCCTGATCTTTTTGAGGTTCCTTCGCACTTCCATGGTGCTCGAGGCCCTTCTAATATAGCCCCGTGCGGGATACATCATGTTGAAGGGAACGGCCAGATGGTCCGACCAGGAGAGATGGAAGGGGCTGGCAACTGTCAGCCTAGGGTCGTTGGAGAAGATACCATCGAGCGTGTGCCCCGCTCGGTGGGTGGGACCGTTCACCAGCTGGGTGAGTCCGCAGGCTGACATTATTTCTACCAGGGAGATAGTGTTGTGAGCCTCCAATAGCTCAAGATGGAAATTGAAATCACCTAGAATGGTCAGATTTTGTCGGCCAAAATAGGGTTCCAGAACCTGCATCAGTTTCAGCCCAAATCCTGCTCTTGGGCCAGGGGGGCGGTATACCAAGATTCCATTAAATGCTGGGTTAGCAGAATCTGAGAGGGAAAAATATAAGACCTGGAATGTGTCCTTAGGGTCAGAAAGGGGTATAGTGTGGCAGTGAAATTTGTCCTGATATAAAATGGCCAGACCACCGCCAACACAGCCTAATCTGTCCAATCGAGTAAGGCAGTAGCCCTCAGGGACCGCTTCAACCAGATCAGGGCCCGAGGAGTCTTTGGCCCAGGTCTCCGTAATAAAGACCCAAGAAGGTGTTTTATCTAAGACCAGTTCCTTGAATACAATGTTATTTTTAATGAGCGAGCGAGCATTGAGAAGAAGACAGGACTCGCTGGGGTTTTTAGGTGTTGATAAGGAGCAGGGCTCCGGAGGAGCAGAGGCAAGAGAGAGCAGAGGCTCATCCGCCTCAGTCGGAAAGCACACACAGCTAGGACATGTCAAATATTCCTCAGGTCTGTAGCGATGTGAGCAAGGGGCAAGGGGCAGGAGCGGGCTTAAGCCGCAGCATCTCCCTTAAAGAGTATTTCAGGACAGGGGCGCCTACCTTGTAATGGCCAGTAGTCCAGCCGTCCAGCCCGTCCTCAGCGCGGACGGGCGCAGACGGGCTGGACTCTGGCGTGACTCCGGCGGTCATCCGGCGCATCCGCTGCCGCGTCCGCTGCGCGGAGCCGCTGAGTACTCTTTTATAGAGACTAGAGCGCGAGGTCGCGCCTACCCTCAAGATGGCCGCCAAACAGCCCTCGCCTCCCCGGGACCAGCTCTCAGCGTCAACACTCAGCTGAGAGCGGCCCAGGAGGTGGAGGAGGTGAGAAACAAAGGTGCAGATAAAATCCGCTTTTAGAAAAGCAGAAACGGGTAAAATACACGCGTTACTCAGGACGCGATAAAAATGCACGTGACGCTCTAGGAATATATCTCAAGTCTATTAGGACAAAGAATAGGAGAGAGGAACCTCCGGCTTCCGCCTCAGAGGGTGAAAAGCGATCGTTTGATGATCCCTATCTCAGCATCCAAATCGGCTGAGGGTGATCCGAGTATCAGGGTGAGTACTTAGTTAATCAAGCGGGGGGCAGGGGGATAATTTCTGCCACTTTTACATCAAGCAGGGTAAATCAGTCACAATTACTAAACAGTGCAGCTAAGCTTCGTTTTTCAAGCCAAGTGCAGTGGAATTAAAAGCTAGAAATACGGCGAGGTTTTAAAAGGTGCAAAACGAAATTACAATCAAACAAATAATGCAGCTACCTCCCGGCTTCCGCCTCAGGAGGGGATTAAATGCACATCAATATGGATTTCTACAATCTTGCCCTATAGAGTCTCTCTGGAAGATTGAATTACTTGTAATAGTATTGTGTTATCTGGTATTTCTGCCATGGCCCCTGCTGTTCCCGGTGGGGCACCCATGTCCTTGGCATAGTTATCCATTTTCCCTTGCCTTTGCTGTTTTGGGTCTTTATCCTTTTCCATCGGGCTCGGCCCTCTCGGTTCTACAGTAAGCTACAGCTGCCTGTCTGTGTCTTCACTTCTCTGGCTGCTATATCACCGGGTCCTTAAGGGCTCACTGTCTTTGTCCTCCGTTTCTCAGAGAGGGACTACCTCGTCTCAATTGTATCCTTCTTCCCCGCGAGGAGAATCAGTGCTTGTTGCATTAGGTCTCCAGCTTGAAGGTATCCAGCCCTACTTTAGGTGTCTATAAAGTGAGTGGGGTCTTTTGCCACTGTTGTCAGTACTGTTTCTTAATTATGGGCAACATTTTCTTTGTTGCTGGTCACCCGGGAAGGCCTCATTGACAGTTCGAGTCCAACACAAGTCGCTAACTTCCCTCACATTTAGCCGCTGCCTTCCAGGCTTTCTGGTCTCCGAATCTCGCTTGGATCTCCTGGGTCGGTGGCCTGTCCTGGACGAGTTCACCCACTCCCCCTGATATGAGTTGCAGGGCGGGGAGAGACTGGCTCGTCGGATCTCTTTCTTCATCGCTCACATCACCTCTCCCAAATCACATCCCAATGCCAGTGGTGCCACCCAGCGTGGTGATGGTGGGGAAGCGAAGCTGCCAAGCAATGCTCACTGAGGCTCCGTTTTTTTCACTTGATTTCCCTTTCTCCCTCGGGCCCATGCGGGTCTCGTGCCGGAGTCTGTCCACCTGGCACCCCCTCGGCAGAGTCTCTCCCAGGAGCAGCACCCTCAAATGAATCCATAAAGGTGGAGAATATCCTGGATCATAGAAAACCAGGGGATGTCTAATAACTGAGAAAAAGACGCACAAATAATCTATACTGCACAATAAGGACTATTCTATACCTATGAGAGACTAAATCATATGTAAACTCCTAGCCGTGGTAATCAGTGGAATAATATGCTAAGAAAAATCCACATATTCACCATTCGTATCAGGTGGAATAAAGTTGAGATGTCATTGACTGCGATTTTATGTACAATTTGGAATAATCCTACTATTATAAGACAAGAATGAATAGAGTTTTACCACTGTTTTTATAATGAGATACGCTTTTTGAATTTGTCCTGAAGAAGGTGGAAAATTGATCTTAAGATCCGCTGAAACGCTGCATTGACAGTTTGTTGGAAGATAATAAGTATATTAAGAACATAATACATTCTAGAAAAAGTTTTTATTATTGAGGTTGATGTTTACATTCACGAGAAATTGTTATATGTTTTCTGTATACTAAATCTATATGAAGATTATAATTGGATTTATTTGATATATGTCTATTAACGTGTTTTCAATGAGGACATACCAGAAAGTCTGCATTAGTGTCATGTATGGGGAAAACTTGACAAATAAATAGAGATAACAATGGACCTTGCTTAAAATATATCGAATCAGTGTATTTTTGCATTTTTTCATAATTATGTACTAATATCAATATTGTGACTGTAAAGAATTGTGGAGCATATTACCAACAACTAGCGAAAATTATCGCTATGTTGGCATAGCGGCAATATTATTATCGCCGAGCTCCGCCGATTTTTATCGCAGATAAACCTTGCTATTATCAAGGTTTATCTCAAAAGCGATAAAAATCGGCCGAAATGCACGAATATTGCTGAAAAGTCAGCGATATTCATGCATTACCGAGCTAATGCTCTTAGCCATGTTATCCACCTACCATTGGATAACATGGCTAAGAACTGCTCTGGGCAGGCGTTAGCTTTTGGAGATATTCGCGCTTAGCGCGAATATTTCCAGAAGTAGATAATAGGAGATAGCGATTTTAGCGACTGTTTCCAGTCGCTAACATCTTGGCACGCCCACTTTGCATGTCATTAGCTATAAATATCGCTGACATGCAAAGCAGGCCCCAAGATGATCGCTATCTCCTACTAGCTGTCGCTAACTGGTGTTAGCGACAGCTAGGTAATAGGGCGATAAAATTATCGCCGCTTTAGCGGGAAAAATTCCTGCTAAAGCGGTGATAAGGCCCTTGGTAATGTGCCCCTTTATTTTTATAAAAAAGAATATATTTATACACTTTAAAGAGGAAACAGTATCATTTATGGCGCATTTTGGTTAATTGAATAAACTTCTTTTTGGGTATAAAACTGGTTAAGTGCACCCTAATTGATTATAGGTGGGTTAAATAATTAAGAGCCCAAAAGGGAAAATTACTTATTTCTTTTAGCTCATTTCACAAAGACAAACAATTCCAAATACAGATGAGGGGTGGTAAGAACATTTATGGACCTGTACCAGAGCCTTCTGCAACCTTCTCTGGTTATCTCATGTAGTAGAAATCATTCATTCTTTGCGCCTACACTTTAGGATTTGCTATTTAGATTAATGAACATGTGTCCTTCGGAATTCACTGCTAATTCATTTTTAAGAAATACATTTTTCATTGTGTTCTGAACACACCGACATGATGAAAATCTATCACTGGAAAGGTTTATACAGCTAATTGTTGTGTTTGTGTCGGTGTTATTCACACAGGTCGATATATTGCAATAACAAGGTTGGACCTCTATCTCTGCAGAAGTTCTAGATACAAACACTCTGCTACTGCAGTACAGTCATCTGTATTGTTTTGTTCTGTGGTTGGTGATGCTACCCGACGTTCTCGTGAACACCCCTTCATGATTTGTCACTGCCACCTGGATTTTTGCCATGATATACAAGTATCACAAAGGTTTAGCAGCTTTGCCATGTCTCATTAAATATGGATTTTTTTTTTATAACTGTAATGAATAACGCTCCCTTAAAGGTCTTGGAATGTGTAGACATTTAAGCTAACTTGCAATTCTTTGGGGGATTTTACTTCTCTGCCCCAGATAACAATGCTTTCTGGCCTGTAAGTAGTATGAGCTTTGAGTCCTTAGGGACCTTCACTAATGGATGTATGACGTTACAACGCATACTTTTACAACGCTTACCTTTACAATACATTCTTTACAACGCAACATCCATTACAACGCATTCCATTACAATGCATACTAACTTTACAACGCATACCATTACAATGCACACCATTACATTGCATGTATGTAAGTATTGGATAGTGTAGGGGTAAAGATTACTATTCTAACTCCAGGGGGGTGCAACAGTAGGGTAATTGTTGGATAGTGCAGGGTTAAAAATTACTATTCTAACTCCAGGGGATGCAACAGTTGGGTAAGTGTTGGATAGTGTAGGGGTAGAAATTACTATTCTAACTCCAGGGGGTGCAACATTAGGGTAGGTTTTGGATAGTGTAAGGGTACTATGTGTTGTGATGGTATGGGTTGTACTGGTATGCGTTGTAATGACTGTGTTGTAATAACATGCGTTGTAGTGGTATGCGTTGTAGTGTCATGCAGTGTAATGGTTGCGATATAATGGCATGCGATGTAATGGATGTTGCGTTGTAAAAGTTTTGTTGTAATGGTAGTGCGTTGTAAAAGTTGCTTTGTAAAGGTTGTTTCCCTTCACTAATACCCAGATTCTGTCCACTGCTACTCATACCCTATGTCAACAAATGAACATAAACTCTTGTATTTTTAAATACATTGTCTTGTTCATACATTGTATAGACAATTGTTGTCTGTGAGAAATACGGGCATGAAGGTGGATATAGTAAAAGTTCATTATATAGCCAGGGTGCCAGTGACTTTAATGTGGTAGCCACTAGTTCTTTTCACCGGTTCATGTACTGGTAGCAGTGCTACTAGATAAAGTGTTTCTGGCCAAAGGGCACACAACTACTTGGCATAATCCCAGAAAGCATTAAGCATGCACCAGAAACTAGTGCACAAAACTTCACCATCTAGTTGCTCGCCTTGACTGCCTGAAACGCTTGCCATTAAGTAAATGTTATAGGCTTGTGCCGCTTGACAATAAGGGGTATATTCACAAGCCCCTATCACCACCACAATGTCACTTTCAGTGACGTTGTGGTGGCGATAGGGGCCTCGCCTAATTCACAAGGCAGTTTTACGCCACTTAACGTGGCTTAATGCTGCCTTGTGAATAGGCCCCCTTTCCTGTAGTGTTTAGTGTGAAAGATGTGTGCAGTGGGTGTTGTGAGCGGCGTACCTCCGCAACACCCATTGATATTTACGCTGCCCCCTATTCACAAGGGCAGTGTAAATAGGAGCTAACGCCATTTTTAAGACCAGGAAAATCCTGGTCTTAAGTTGACGATACGAGGAGAAATTCTTTATTTCTACTTGTTTTTGCATTTTCTGTGGTGCTGTCTTGTCCAGCACACATGGAAAATGCAAAATGCCATGGTTTGTGTATGTACAGGAAGGTGTCCCTTCCTGTACATAAACAAACCTTTTTTTTTAAATGCCGTTTTGTTACTTACATGTGTGCTGCATGAAGCAGCACGCATGTAAGTTAAAAACTAGCATTTTAGGTTTGTTTATGTGCAGCAAGGGACACCTCCCTGTACATAAACAAACCTCCCTGCTTGCAGACACCCTTACACTCTGGTGCAAGGGTGCCTGCGTTGGCGCTAAGTTATGAAACTTAGCACCATCGCAGACGGAAAAGCAAGGCTGCACCATGTCCTTGTGAATGTGGTTCAGCCATGTATTACCGAAGTGGTTGAGAGAGGCGTTAAGCCAAGAAGGCTAACGCCTCTCTCCGACACTTCATCCACTTCATTGTGAATATTCCATTGTGAATATC
>NW_028249629.1:0-50166 GCF_964263255.1 Lissotriton vulgaris
GTAAATATGTAAGTATGATCCATTGTTTGCATAAGTGAATAGGATGACTTCATATGTGAATAGGATGTGTGCTGGTGTGTAATGTCGATATAGGTGTATAAGTATTTTTGATAGTGTTCTATTGTTCATTGACAGCATGTATGAGTTAATCTACAGGTAAGTGATTAGATGTGTGTATACATCTATGAATGACTGAGTGGGTTTTAGATACTTGTATTGCTGTGACAATGGATTTAAATATGATACTCTGTATTTTACAACGAGTGATGAAAGATTTTACTAGTGTATGAAAAGGTATATGTGATTGTGAATTATGCAGGTCATGTGCAATCTACAGGCGAAGGCAGAGGGGCAAACCAGGAAAACGCCATAAAAAGCAACAAAAAAAGAGGTTGGGGATATTGGAAGAAGAGATAAGCAACTCTACAGCTACCAACAAAACTGTAGTCAATTTAACCCAAATTGAACTAACACCAGAGGAAAGAAGCATTTTAAGTCTCGGCCTATCATACTGCCCAATAAGTGATTTTAATTACGCATCAATTAGGATGGACATTTACAAAGGGATAGAAAGCTAAAGTTTAAAAAATATCATATGCTTCAGGGAGATAACACTCAACGATGGTGCAGTGAGCTAAAAAACGGTGATGGATCAAGCCCTGATCTCTTGACGGGGTAATAGTATTCTGCATCATTCAGAAACTCTGTCCATCACCACCCCCTTTTCCAAAATCGATTTTGTCCACATTAAGTGTGGGAGGGTATACTCAAACATGAGTCCCTTGCTCATTGCACCATCAGGATTCAAGCAAGCCGAGCCGACGACGGCTGAAATGCCAGAAACCGGTCTCCGGAAGCTTGTTTCCTTCCCAGTATAAGAATTGGCTTGGTAGTTTGGTTTGCCCTGTTCCCATCATGCACTGGGACAGGAACAGACTAATTTGCATGTAGCCAGGTTCTGAGCTGGGATGGTGCAGTGAGCTAAAAAACGGTGATGGATCAAGCCCTGATCCCTTGACGGCGTAAGAGTATTCTGCATCATTCAGAAACTCTGTCCATCACCACCCCCTTTTCCAAAATCGATTTTGTCCACACTAAGTGTGGGAGGGTATACTCAGACGTGAGTCCCTTGCTCATTGCACCATCAGGATTCAAGCAAGCCAGGCCGACGACGGCTGAAATGCCAGAAACCGGTCCCCGGAAGCTTGTTTCCTTCCCAGTATAAGAATCGGCTTGGTAGTTTGGTTTGCCCTGTTCCCATCATGCACTGGGACAGGAACAGACTAATTTGCATGTAGCCAGGTTCTGAGCTGGGATGGTGCAGTGAGCTAAAAAACGGTGATGGATCAAGCCCTGATCTCTTGACGGGGTAATAGTATTCTGCATCATTCAGAAACTCTGCCCATCACCACCCCCTTTTCCAAAATCGATTTTGTCCACACTAAGGGCCCGATTCACAGAATGAACTTAAGACTAAATCCTAAACTTACTACTATTTGGTATTCACAGAATGCACTTACTACTTTCGGGATTCACAGATTAAACTTACTACTTTCGGGATTCACAGACTAAATTTACTACTTTCGGTATTCACAGAATAGATTTAAGACTACTAACTTTACGTCCGCACTCGGGCCGTAAATTACGGCCCGGAGGCGGAGTTTCCGGCTTGGGGGCGGAGCTTATGGCCCGGAGGCGGAGCTTCCGGGCCGGAGGCGGGGCTTGCAGCTTGGTGGCGGAGCTTCCGGCTCGGAGTTGGAGATTTCAGCCATGGCTAAATACCCACCTCCGAGCCGGAAGCTCCGCCTCCAAGCCGCAAGCTCCGCCTCCGGCCCGGAAGCTCCGCCTCCGGGCCGTAAGCTCCGCCCCCAAGCCAGAAACTCCGCCTCCGGGCCGTAATTTACGGCCCGAGTGTGGACGTAAAGTTAGTAGTCTTAAATATATTCTGTGAATACCGAAAGTAGTAAGTTTAGTCTCTGAATCCCGAAAGTAGTAAGTTTAATCTGTGGATCCCGAAAGTAGTAAGTGCATTCTGTGAATACCAAATAGTAGTAAGTTTAGGATTTAGTCTTAAGTTCATTCTGTGAATCGGGCCCTAAGTGTGGGAGGGTATACTCAGACGTGAGTCCCTTGCTCATTGCACCATCAGGATTCAAGCAAGCCGGGCCGACGACGGCTGAAATGCCAGAAACCGGTCCCCGGAAGCTTGTTTCCTTCCCTGTATAAGAATTGGCTTGGTAGTTTTGTTTCCCCTGTTCCCATCATGCACTGGGACAGGAACAGACTCATTTGCATGTAGCCAAGTTCTGAGCTGGTATGGTGCAGTGAGCTAAAAAACGGTGATGGATCAAGCCCTGATCTCTTGACGGGGTAAGAGTATTCTGCATCTTTCAGAAACTCTGTCCATCACCACCCCCTTTTCCAAAATCGATTTTGTCCACACTAAGTGTGGGAGGGTATACTCAGACGTGAGTCCCTTGCTCATTGCACCATCAGGATTCAAGCAAGCTGGGCTGAAGACGGCTGAAATGCCAGAGACCGGTCCCCAGAAGCTTGTTTCCTTCCCAGTATAAGAATTGGCTTTGTAGTTTGGTTTGCCCTGTTCCCATCATGCACTGGGACAGGAACAGACTAATTTGCATGTAGCCAGGTTCTGAGCTGGGATGGTGCAGTGAGCTAAAAAACGGTGATGGATCAAGCCCTGATCTCTTGACGGGGTAAGAGTATTCTGCATCATTCAGAAACTCTGTCCATCAAAACCCCCTTTTCCAAAATGGCTTTTGAGAGCTTCCACCCTAAGTCCCTCCGGGAGAACCTGCAGGTGGGACAATTTTTGAGTATACGCCAAAACTGCTCGGAACGAGATGATTTAATCACGGAGGCAGGTGTCCGGATTCATGTGTGTAACCGAATTCATGTGTGTAACTTGATGTATGGTACTTTCTGTTTTTTCGACAGGAAGAAGATTATCTTTCTGTCTTCAGTGGACACTTGGGGCTCCAGGTTCCGGGCAGATAGATGAGCCTTTCAAGTACACTGCATGTTATCCATTTAATTTAAATTTCACTTTGTTACTTTTGTACTTATCACCGGTTGTTGCAGTAGCTTATTACTTATAGGGTCCTGAAGAAAGCTGGAGTATCTTTTCCATCAAGCTGAAACTAGTTGACCACTCTGCACAGCGCCACAATGTAGTTTTACTCCTTTACTACCAGGCGTGATTTTAATCTTGACACCTACACCATCCTTTATGAACCACTTTTGAGTCTAGGTAGTCAATTTTAGTGAGCACCACAATTAGAGCACTGCACCCATCTAGTACCACTCTTTGAGCAACACTGTGGCCAATATGTCGCTATCCTCTTCCGCACCATCACATGATGGTCAGGGCGACAAATGGAGCGACCACTTACTCCCATATGATGTAATTCCACCACGAGGGTGGTCTGATGGGAATTTCATAGCCCAGTGTGACTCAATACACCTTTTCACACACGTACCTGTATAATCCCAGTTACCGCCTATGGCAGCACACCACCATGGACCTGGTCTTCTCTATTTTGTTGTTTGTACCTTGGCAGGTGTCCTCTCCCAAAAATTGCAACAGAGGGGGTACCCACCAAGGATCATCAAGATAGCCCAGAAAAGGGCATTTAATGCCGACCGTGACTCTCTCCTCTCGGAAACGATCAGAACTAGAGCAAATAAACCAGTTTTTGTCTCTACTTTTAACACCACATCTTAACAGATCAGACTCTTGCTATTACGGAATTGAAACATTCTTAATTCAGGGGACATGAGTATGGAGAAGCCATTATTTTCTTTCAAGCGCAGCCAGAACTTAAAAGATCTTCTAGTTCACACAAGACCAAGGGCTTCTGTTAATACGAGGGATACTCACACAGTGGCAGGCCTGCCTAGGTTGATGGGCCACACACGGTGTGGCTCCTGTAGTGTCTGCCACCTTACCTCCAACCCCAAACACATTGACCTGGGACTTCATTCCCCCTGGGAGCAGAGATCCCACACAAACTGTAACTCACAGGGGGTCATCTACCTTATTACATGCCCTTGTAACAAACACTATGTGGGTATGACCAGCGGGAAGGTCAAGACAAGAATTACAGAACATTGGAGTACTATTAGATGTGGCAGATCTAATACCAGACTCACAGCACATTTCTTGGAGTTGGGACGCACTTCAGAAGATCTCAGGTGGACTGTAATTGAAAAATTACAACTAGGTAGGCACATGGCAGATGATTAATGTACTTTACTCCTGCATGAGCAAAAATGGGTCTACCGACTCAGGAGTCATATTGTGGGACTCAATGATGATATACTATGGCAAGCCCTGGGGAGATAACATACTGCCCAATGTCTTTTGGCCAGAAGAATATTCTGCAGACTGTCCTCCTCATAAAACATACCGGGGGCCATATACAATGAAATAAGATAGATGGATCTGAGCCTAGTCCTGTTAACATCCACAAGGGCCCACAGAGGCCTTGCGCTCTTTATCCTCCACTGTTTGTTTCCCTCCACTCACTCACTGAATGGTTTGCTTTTTCAAACAGATTGATTGTCCCCTCCCACTCTTTACCCAGTGTTGTCTGTTTTATTTGGGTGTTATTTACCTCGCTATTGTCTGGTGTACCTGGTATGATTTATATAGTTACTGGCGCAGATACCAGGTTTAATACAGAGGGAAGGCTGATTCCCAATCCTCAGGAATCCTAGCTCTGGCGGGGTATTACCCATGGTAGACTGTTTGAGTGTAGGAACAGCTTCTGTTTCACGCGTCCTTGAAGGACTACCTTTCCCGGCATGCTCGCGCGCTTCACGTGGTGACGTCATTACGTGTCTGACGCAAGTCACGTGGGGGTGTCAGGACGATTGTTGACGGTGATGGCTGCATAAAACTTTGAGTCTCCGGAGCCGCTACAGGCAGCGCGGCGATCTGGAAACAGGCAGTTGTGAGAGGTTACTCCTCCGGAACAGTAAGGAGTTGTGTTGGTGGGGGACTTGTTGGGGACTCAGTGCCTTTGACTCACGACGTTTGTGCTGTATGTTTACCAGACATCGTTTGTTTATAACTTCCAATGTCGGAAATGGATGACCTCTTTATGGGATGTAATTACATCAGCTTCACAGACAGTGGGCTTCGGCGTGTGTTAATTTTCCTTTGTTCTGAAACGCAGGTTGTGTTCTTGGGAGACCTCCCTACCAGGCGCCATTTCGAGTTTGTAATATTGATAAATTCAGTGAGTACACGGTTGGGACCTGGGAATCGGAGGGACGCGACTCCTCCCCTTTTTCCTCTCTTCCAGTTTTTTATCATAAAAGGAGATGAGGGTCCGGCCGCGCAGCGGGCACACCAAAGGCAATCCCGTCTGCTCCCGTCCGCGACCGGATCGCGGCCAGCGCCAGCCATGCTGCCGGTGAGTGCAGGAAAACTAAGAGGGCTTGCTGGTCCAGGTCCGATTTATTAGCAATGAATACAGCTAAGCAGTGCAAGTCAACCAGAACTAACCTAGGAAGCGCTGAGCTGCCTTCGGTGTGTCTAGATTGTGGTTGGGTAACGGACATTGCCTCTACGGCAGCTAATCTGAATATAAATCATAAGACCAACTCTGCCGTCGGCCTTCCCAAAACAACATTTCGGGCAGGCCTACTGAACTGTAGATCCTTGCCCAGGCATGCAGATGATATATGACTGCTGCTCGTGGATTCAGAGTGGGATGCATTATTTCTCACAGAAACATGGCTGAAAGAAGATAATCTGGCCTCTATCACCTCGGCTATCTCTTTGGGTTTCAAAATGAGCTTCTCTAACAGAGAGGGAGACAGAAGGGGTGATGGGGTGGCTCTCATTCTTAGGGAAAACTTTACCTGAATGTCCTCTACCCCCATCACTATAAAAGGCATTGAGGGTCTGTACTTCTGTTTTCAAGTCAATCCACAGCTGTCGCTAGCATGGTTGGTCATTTATAGACCCCCGGATTGTACTCTAGAAAGTACATGCCAACTCTCTGACCTGATTGTCCAAAGATCCCTAGTTCACCCTCATTTTATAATATTGGGGGATTTTAATGTCCATGCAGATAGGCCCAGCTGCCTCCAGGCCGCCCAATCAATGACTACTTTGGAAGCAGCCAGTTTAATACAAATAATCTATCAGCTGATACCCTTCGCTCTGCCCTGGCTATTAGTCCTCCAGCTCTGTCCACAGACTCAAATATTGACGCAATGGCATTGAATCATTGTATTGAAAAAACGGTGGAGGCCATCGCCCCAGCAAAAATGTGTCTGTCACGGAGAGAATCACCATCAGACCCGTGGTTCTCTAAAGAATTGATGACAGAAAAGAGTAATTGTAAAAGGTTGGAGCGTCTATGGCGGGTAAACTACTGTGAAACAGCAAAAACTTACTATAGAAAAGCCCTTAATAAATTAAAAAAATTAATGAAAACGGCCCAAATTTTTTTTATTGCCACTTCTATTCAGAAAGCTGAGCAGTCGAGCAAGGAAGTTTTTAAGATAGTCCAGTCCTTTTTCAATCCGAGAGTTATCGAGACAGAAATTACCCCGTCAGAGGCACTATGTGAAGACATCTCTGCGTTTTTTGATAATAAAATCAAAAAAGTGTATGACACTTTTACTGATTCCGCGTCAACAGCAATGTCGGATTCGGATGAGTGAAATTTGCCCGCCCAGTCCCTAGTACAGTTTTGCCCTTTTTTATTTAAAGAGGAACTGGAAGAAATAGAGAAATGGAAATCTAGAGCTCCGCACGAACCTTGTCCGCCCAAGTTATGGAAGGTGATGTCATGCTCTCTCGTAGAAACACTTTTACATATCAGGAACATCTCTATTGCATCGGGGGTGTTTCCCGACTGTTGGAAACATGCAACACTTTTTCCCTTGAATAAAAAACCTAATGGAGCCCCAGAGGACCTTAGTAATCTTAGGCCTATTTCCCTATTGGCGACCCCTGGAAAAATGCTTGAAAAACTGGTACAACGCCAACTGAGTAGTTTCGTTGAAACAAATAACATCTTGAATGATACTCAATCCGGTTTTAGATCAGGCTTTAGCACCGAGACCGCCCTCCTTAAGGTGACAGAGTTGATTAGGTGGTCTTTGGATTCAGGAGCATCAGCTATGCTGGTGCTCCTGGATCTATCTGCGGCGTTTGATACCGTCGACCATGCCAGTCTCTTGCAGAGATTAGAAGGAGTAGGTTTGAAAGATAAAGCACTGGCTTGGCTACACTCCTATTTAAGTGATCGTTCCCAGAAAGTTGCCTTGGGTCCTTTCGTTTCCAAGCCGAAACGCCTTTGGTGCGGGGTCCCCCAGGGATCAGCACTTAGTCTCTAGCTTTTTAATGTCTATTTAGCTCCTCTTTTTACGTCAATTGCTAAATAGAGGGTTAAGGCAATATCGTACGCAGACGACACCCAGCTAGTCTTCCCCTACCCAGAATTGACTGTGGCAGCATTTAGCAAGTTCAAGGGCTGCCTGCGTGATATTACCATATGGATGAATACCTATAAATTAAAATTAAATGCGGGCAAGACTGAGGTGGTCTTCTTTGGAAAAGGCCTGCAGCCCCGCCGTATTTGTGGTGGCCATCGGAAATGGGCTCTCCTCCACTTCCCAGCAGTAGTGCTAAAAACCTGGGAGTGAGATGGGATGTAAGCCTTTCTTTTTCTGCACACATCCAGCAGGTCTCAGCGGGGTGCCTAAACAAACTTAGGAATCTCCGTAAATTTCTTGAACTGCTACTAGAAGACTGCCGTAAAGCTGTAGTCCATGCAACTGTTATATCGAGGCTGGACTACGCGAACAGCCGCTATCTTGGTCTGCCGAAATATCTTATTCAACGTTTACAGACCGTGCAGAATGCGGCTGCAAGGCTGATAAAACATATTCCTTTTACACAACATGTCTCTCCTCATCTGCACAGTCAGCGCTGGCTCCCAGTGGCTAGCAGGATCAAATTGAAATCACTGACCCTGGCCTTTATGGCACTACGGGGCAACTGTCCTAACTATCTTAAATTGAGACTTCCCCGATACCAGCAGTCGAGGTCCCTTTGTTCCAACGCATTGAGTCTGTTGCATGCCCCTCGAGCCCGGAGGGCCCGACTTGGGGGCAGGACCTTTTCGGTCAGAACGGTAAAATTGTGGAATGATCTGCCGCTCGCTATTCGAGCTGCAACTTCAGAAGCCTGTTTTAGGAGGCATCTTAAGACCTGACTCTTTACTCAAAAAACTTAAACCACTCTTTTTCTCGCTAATACATCTAGCTGCTCATTTAGCGCCGGACACCTCCTTGCGAGGTAGCTGTTCGCGCTCTAAAAATATCAGTATTATTATCCTATTTTTTTTTAATCCTGGTTGTGAAACCTATAAATAAAGTTCTGATTGGTGTCCTCAAATCAGTTTTAGAGCACTTTCCCATTAACTGCACTTTGTCGTATCACCATTCCCAGTCACAGGGTGATATTCACTGTTCTATCACTGTGTTTGTTATATTTGTGATTGTGTTGTGTCTTGTGATCTCTCATTTTTAATTTTTTACCCCTTCCCTTATGCTTCTCCTTGAGTGTGGCTACACCAGGGCGTTTTGTAAGCAGAACCGATGATGAAGCATGTCACACACTTCTGTGTGTGAGTGAGGGCAGTTTTTCAAAACAGATGCATTTTTTCTGTCTTGTGTTGTTACACGTGTATTATAATCTCTCCACCCCTTCTTGTGTGTCTACTTTGCCTTGGGGTTCGGGGTGGCGGAGTTGTATAATCTTTTGACCCTCTCCCCTCCTTTGTGAATAGTGAGTTAAAACTCAACATCAGCAGAGAGGAATCAGTGAGGACGAAGCAATACAATCCAAACATAACATAATCAGATCTTCCTCTCTTCTGTGAATTGGAGGAACTTTGTAATGGAGATACAAGCCAACATCTGATGTTAAGTAGATCCATTGATGGCATGAATAGCCATGGAAGCACAAGGGTCACAACCCCCTTCAAACCAAAATCCACATTCAACCTGATAGCTCTGCGTGACTCCATAGATGTGTTCCATGAAACTGTTACGTCTAACATAAAAAAACTCAATAAATCAGTGCTTACGACCAAAAGAAAATACAGCAGACAGGATCAAAGATATAACAGTCTGCATCAAAAATTGCAAATGTACAAATGAATAGTCATTCGTAACAGTGACAAAGGTGGGAACATTGTTCTTTGGTCTCAGGAGGACTATAAAAATGAAGCATTTAGCCAACTCAACGACAGATCATGCTATAGTCGGAGCAATACGGCAAATTTAAAAAACACATATCAGGACTTTTATAAGAAATTGGCAGCATATAGGAAAAAAGATTTAATCAGTGATGACAAATATAAATTTCTTAAAAAAGACAATCTCACTACACCTTCAATATACTTCATTCCGAAGATACATAAGGATATTGACAAACCTCTTTACCGTCTGATGATTACAGCAAGAGATGGACTGTTGGAAAATTTGTCCAAATATGTGGACTATTTTCTACGAGATTTTGTCAAAAACCTGTCATATGTTCGGGACACAGGTGATTTTGTCAGAAAAATCAACGATGTGGTGTGGCAGGAAGATTACTTGCTGGTTACCGCACTCTATACTAGCATCCAACACAAAGATGGAATCAATTCTATAAAATACTTTCTGGCGCAACATCCTATACAAGATCAAGAACATAGTGAGATGCTTGTATCCATGATCAAGTTATGTTTAATAATTTGCTATACCAACAGACAATGGGGGTTGCCATGGGGGCCAGCTTCTTCCCCAGCTATGCATGTTTGCACATGGGCTTGTGGGAGGAGCTGATTCTCAACATTGAATATAAACATATAGTCAAGAGCAACATCAAATTATGGCTCCGCTATATTGATGACCTCCTGATAGTGTCGCAAGGGACAAAGGAGCAGGCACTCAGATCAATTGTAATTCATAAAAACTAGAACTCACAGGCAACTATCAGTGAGGCATCGGTCAACTTCCTTGATACACAAGTTTATGTTCACAACAATAAGATAGAGACCCGTCTTTACAGAAAGGAGACAGCAGGCAACTCTACCTTGCATGCACACAGTTCACACCCTAGACACCTGATCAACAGCATACCGTATGGCGAGATGCTTCACCTTAGATGGATATTCAGCAATGAGGTTGATCTAACAACAGCTCAGAATTTCAGCAAATCTAGATTCCTACAGAGAGGTTATACCCCCAACACCATTACTCAGGCCATCTCTAAATCTATGAGCATGACCAGGGATGAACTCCTCAGAGACAAACAATCACAAATAGTCTCCAACTCATCAGGGACTAGCCAGATTACCAATGAATTTCACATGATTCTGGGCAATAGTCGACAACATAAAGCTATTCAGAAAATTTTACAATGTAGCTGGCTTCTTGTCCTGAATGACACAGTGATTGGACCCCTGCAACCGCAGAGGGTGTCCATCACATACAGCAAAGCACCATCAATGAAAGACAGTTTATTCAGGACCAGCCCTGAGATTGTCGACAACACCACATGCTTACAGAAGCACAAGGGTTCTATAAATGCAAGACTTGTAAACGGTTTATCCATGGAGTGTACACCAGAACATACTCCACCCGTTTTAGTGACAGGGAATACAAAATTCAAAACCTCTTAACCTGCAAAACTGAATTTGCTATCTATGCACTCTGTGCCTTTGTGGCCTTAAGTACATAGGTAGCACAAAGCTACAAGTTCATAAATGGGTTCCTCAACATCTCTGTGCAATCACAAACCTAGGTAACACATACCCAGTAGCTCGTCATTTTAGGGAATTCCACCAGTCTAACTACAAAGATCTTAGCTACTTTGTGATTGACACAGTATCTCCCAGCAGACTTGGAGGGGACAGAGACCATACATTAAGAAAACTGGAGACTAGGTACATTTTACAACTTGGTACCAAATCACCAGGAGGTCTTAATGTCACGGAGGACTTATATACATGTCTTTAAACAGTATTTTAAAATCATACTCATGGGTTGGTAGAATACAGTTTTAGGTCTGATTTTGATATTGCTGTGCATGGCTCCATGTAGGCCTGGTCAAAGACATACAATTGATGGACGGAATGCAGAACAAATGAAAACATTCACCCCCAGTCAAAAGATCTGAGTTAAATCCATCATTCATTTGCTCACCACCCCAGTTTAGACCTGGCCATATGCAAATCAGTCTTGACCCTGTGCCTCATGGGAACAGTCCAGCCCGAACTGCAAAGCCAGGTCCTCAATGGACTGGAAACAAGCATCCAAGGCCGGGTTTCAGAGTTTCACTCCTCTTCAGCCAGGATAGCTTGAATCCAGTGGCTCAGTGAGACCGGTCTAGTCTCCATACAAACGGGGAGATTAAGTTATGATGTATACCATCTTATCATACTGTGTTTTAATAACTTTTACCGGGATGTATTTATGTGCTGAGTGTATGTTTATTTATTTATATATTTATATTTATATCTATATTTTTGTGCTTGTATTTATTGAGAAACATGAGTATTTACCCATGATGCATGTTTGCACAAGATATGATATAGAGTTTAAGCATCTTTGCACAGCATATTTGCACAGCAATATTTGCACTTTATCACAAGTTGTGTACGGCTGTACACACTCAATAGATCTATAGGTATTCCGTGTCCCAACGGAGCGTGGATATTTAGATCTGTATATCTTGGATTGGTTGAGATCAGGAAGGTCACTCGCTATTGTTGGTGATATTTTCCTTCCAACCTACTGCTTCATGAGATAACATTTTACACCTTCCACAAGTCCATCCGACTCCAATCAGAAGCAACCAGTGTAATTTGAACACACATCACAGCTCCATATGCAACTCACCTGTATGAGTTAAATAATATACCAAGGCAGCTGAGTAACCCTTAAGCTAACAGTATAAAAATTAGCTCAGCAGTTTACTTGCAGCATACATTCAATTGAATTCATTGATTATGTTATAGTTTTACACAGCACTTTAGGCACGATTTGCACATCAGTTTCTTCACATCACATAATGACCTGCTATTACTCATTACTGAGGCAGCTGAGTAACCATTACTCTAACAGCATAAAAATTAGCTCAGCAGTTTACTTGCAGCAGACATTCAATTGAATTCATTTATTATGTTATAGTTTTACACAGCACTTTAGGCACGATTTGCACATCAATTTCTTCATATCACATAATGACCTGCTATTACTCATTGGTGGGCATTTTCCACATGTCTAGAGAAAAATAAAAAAAATGTCTTTACTTGCCTACAGTGGATTTGGAAGGGCAACTGCACTCTTTTAACTAGGTGTAGTGGAACGTTAGTTCGGTATGTGTGCTGTGCTGGTATGTAGCCTGCAAACTATGGAGTATAAAGTAAATTTGGCCTGGTTAAGAACCAGGACACCAGTACGCACTACTTAATTGAATTTAGACGTTAGTACATTTATTTAATTTTCATCAGCAAATTATCTTAGATCAGCATAACATTCATATTCATGTTACATTTGTTAAAGCGCATGTTCATTTGCCAACATATACATTGCTATCTTCAAACATATATCATACATCGTGATATCAATACATTTAGTGTCCACCCAATGCATTTCGGGGCGCGAGCCCCTTCGTCAGGGGTCTGTGTGTAGAAAAAAGAAAGAAAAAAGAAAGAATAAGGAATCTTATTACTATTGATGCACTGCCGTAAATGAAGCAGAATCTCTATATAATGTATTCATCTTACCGCAAACTAGGTGAAGTGTATTGAAAAATTCTCCTGATTGGATAGTGGTATAAATCTGCATGACAAAGAGAACTGAGTCTAAGCATGTGGGGTTTATTAAGCCGGTGTCATGGAAAAAGAAACTTTGCATGAAGCATAAAGTTACCTGCGCACTTGTATTGATAAAGTCTGTGGGGACAGAGAAGGGAAGAAAGAGCAAAATGAGGGACGGAAAGGATTTAGCATATTAATATTGCATGATACTGAATTGAATGGAATACAAGGTTAGCGTATATATGTAAGCCCTCACCTTGTATATGCCGACTTAAAAACAAGGAGCCTGTGTGAAAATAAATGAAAGAATGATCAATGCTGCGAAATAGCAGTGATCTCGGTAAATAAACGTGCCAAAAGTAGCAGAGTTTACCTGAGAGTCCTACTTAGTGGACATCGGACTCAGCAAGTACTCGAGGAGTAGGTGAAAAGGATCTGCCAAGGGAATAAAAATGATGTTTTAAAAGGGTGCTGGCTAGCGTATAATTCATTCAAATCTCGAAGCTGCTGAAATGCTTGGTTGGTGGTTGAGGGAAAAATCTTACCGGAGCAAAGTGCTTGGTATTCCCGTATCGGCGTCTTTTCGAGTGATAGCGCGAGGGCAACTAGTCCTTCCTTTATTCAGAGGGTTGTTTTGCGCGTAGCCATCAATGACGGACTCAAGGGGTCCCGACTCAGCGTTTTAATGAGTATTGCAATGGAGGCGACTAGTCCTTCCTTTGCTAAAATGATAGACTTCCGTGTCGATGTCAAATGCTGACTCCCGATGAGTCTTAAGCTAAATATAACGTTGAAGATTTTAAGGATAAGGGAGAATACCAAAAACACGCTATGGAGTGAGCTGCTTGTGAAAGTCCTTGTCTAGCAAGTCTACTATTTGTGCAGGGGTGTAAATGGCGATAGTCGCCATCTTGGAGTGGTGTTTTAGCGCTGAAAGTACCATATGTGAAATGAATGGGATAATTTAAAGCTCAACAAGTGCGAGATTTATATGATATGATGAATGAAGATAAGGAAAACATAAAAAGTGGAAGATAGAAGAAAAGTTAGGTTGTAGAACGTATGGGGAGGTTCTAGTTATTCCAGAATATCAAATCTTTTCACCTCTAGCGTGTAGACATCATATATCTCGCTGTGAACAATGTTATTATTCCAAATATATGAAAGCATTCCTGCCTATTTACATTCTACGAATAGGATGCATTCCACATCCTTTATGGCTTAATTTTGTAACAAGGAATTGCTGTGTAGAGTGTGATAGAGAGAGTATGAAGGATCAGATGTATTCAAGTGTATATTAATGCGGGACAAGAGATGGGGTAGTGAATCTTATTCGATGAGTGGTGTGATGTGTGCCATGGGTTCCAATATTTGGTTGAAGAGTGGGTATTCTGAAAGGGATTGAGATAGTTTGCGGTTTAGAATACCTATAGGAAACATATAAGATCTAACTTGTCATTCAGTCCGTTTGGGATGAGGGTTTGAAGCCTACGGATCCAGAATGTTTCTCTTTGAATTAGAGCTTTAGCGTTGTCAGTACCCAACTTTTGGGGAACCATTTCAATAATTTGGAATCTTAGTTGGGCGATGGAGTGTCCAGCTTCGTTCCAATGTTTAGCCAGGGGAGCAGTCAGATTCTTGTTACGGATACGGCTTTTATGTTCTGTCAATCTGATCTTTAATTTTCTGTCTGTTTTACCAACATATAACAGTCCACATGGACATTTTATAGAATAAACCACATGCTCTGAGTTACAGTTGGTTGTGTGTCTCAGTTTTATCTTTTCGCCCGTGCGTGGATGCAGCAAAATATCTCCTGGAATTACATTGTTACAATTTTTACAATTGTAACATTTCTGGGTTCCTTTATGTATTCTTTTTGATGTCATGTCGTCGTTGGTGGCCTTGTTCAGTAGTTCTTTTAGGTTCTGCGATCTTTTGTTCTGAATCCAGTAACAGACAGCACGGAAACAGACAAACGGTTCAGACCAAAGAGTAACTTCATGCCTCCAACATCCCACAAAACTCTCGACACATTCGAAACTCTAGTGAAAGCGGATATGAACAGGATTCAACTCAAAAGGAAAAGGAGAAACCTCACTAGAGCAGAATACAGTGCCCTCCAAAGACTGGCGAACAACAGGGACTTGATATTCCAAAGAGCTGATAAAGGAGGCGCGCTAGTTCTAATGGATACAACTTTTTACACACAAAAAGGAGATGAACATGTTAATGATATTGAAACATACACCAGACTGGAGCAAGACCCCACCATGAACATGTCTCAGAATCTAGATAACATTCTAGACAAAGCGGAGGAATATAACTGGATTGACAATTCAACGAAACGATACCTTCAGCAACCTTTTCCACGCAGACCAAAAATATACTTTCTACCGAAAGTTCACAAGAGCCTAGAAAACCCCCCCTTTAGGCCAATCGCATCAGGTTGCTCCTCGATCTTCGAAAATCTTGGCATCTTCATAGATGCACACATGCAACCGTTCATGCAAAAATGGACCACATACATAGAGGACACATCAGACTTCTTGAGAAGCTTAACTGAAATCACAAAAGTGAACAACGAAAATTGGACATTATGCTCCATTGATGTAACCTCGCTTTATACATCAATTCCCCACAAGCAAGGGTTAGAAGCGATGGAATGGGCACTACTAAGATCAGAAATACCGGATGAATTGAAATATTTCATACTGCAACTACTTGAATTCTGCCTTTTAAACAGCTACTTTGTATGGAAAGAAAATTTCTACATTCAACAAACAGGTACGGCTATGGGATTCCCAGGAGCCTGCGTCTACGCGAATATCTTTATGGCGAAATTCGAGCTGGACTTCATACTAGAAGATCCCACATGGCAAGCTGGACTAGTCTACTATAAGCGCTATATTGATGATATTTTCATCGTATGGAGACACACATCTACAGAACTATTACGGAATATCAAGAGCCTAAATCTGGCCAATCCACGAATACAATTCACCCACAGTATCAGTGACACGGCACTCCCTTTCTTGGACGTTCTTGTTGAACTCCAAAATGGATCGATCCAAACCAAACTATTTAAGAAAGAAACGGACAGAAATACGGCACTGCTTTATGAGAGCTTTCATCCAACCAACCTCATAAATAATCTCCCAATTTCTCAATTTATGAGAATCAAAAGAATATCATCCAATGAGAAGGAATGCGAGAAAAGTCTCGAACAGCAAAGACAGAGATATTTGGACAGGGGTTACCCTGAAAAGCTGCTAGAAGGCCATTTGGAGAAAGTTAAAAGTATGCCCAGAAAGAATTTACTGCAAAAAAAGATCAAAACAGACAACCAAAGAACGGTATTCGTGTCTAAATACTCATCTGTGTCAAAAGACATACAAAGAATTATCTCCAAAAGATGGGAAATCATAACAGCTGAAAAAGATTTCGCAACACTTTTCCACGACAAACCACTGTTCGCATACAAAAGATCGCAGAACCTAAAAGAACTACTGAACAAGGCCACCAACGACGACATGACATCAAAAAGAATACATAAAGGAACCCAGAAATGTTACAATTGTAAAAATTGTAACAATGTAATTCCAGGAGATATTTTGCTGCATCCACGCACGGGCGAAAAGATAAAACTGAGACACACAACCAACTGTAACTCAGAGCATGTGGTTTATTCTATAAAATGTCCATGTGGACTGTTATATGTTGGTAAAACAGACAGAAAATTAAAGATCAGATTGACGGAACATAAAAGCCGTATCCGTAACAAGAATCTGACTGCTCCCCTGGCTAAACATTGGAACGAAGCTGGACACTCCATCGCCCAACTAAGATTCCAAATTATTGAAATGGTTCCCCAAAAGTTGGGTACTGACAACGCTAAAGCTCTAATTCAAAGAGAAACATTCTGGATCCGTAGGCTTCAAACCCTCATCCCAAACGGACTGAATGACAAGTTAGATCTTATATGTTTCCTATAGGTATTCTAAACCGCAAACTATCTCAATCCCTTTCAGAATACCCACTCTTCAACCAAATATTGGAACCCATGGCACACATCACACCACTCATCGAATAAGATTCACTACCCCATCTCTTGTCCCGCATTAATATACACTTGAATACATCTGATCCTTCATACTCTCTCTATCACACTCTACACAGCAATTCCTTGTTACAAAATTAAGCCATAAAGGATGTGGAATGCATCCTATTCGTAGAATGTAAATAGGCAGGAATGCTTTCATATATTTGGAATAATAACATTGTTCACAGCGAGATATATGATGTCTACACGCTAGAGGTGAAAAGATTTGATATTCTGGAATAACTAGAACCTCCCCATACGTTCTACAACCTAACTTTTCTTCTATCTTCCACTTTTTATGTTTTCCTTATCTTCATTCATCATATCATATAAATCTCGCACTTGTTGAGCTTTAAATTATCCCATTCATTTCACATATGGTACTTTCAGCGCTAAAACACCACTCCAAGATGGCGACTATCGCCATTTACACCCCTGCACAAATAGTAGACTTGCTAGACAAGGACTTTCACAAGCAGCTCACTCCATAGCGTGTTTTTGGTATTCTCCCTTATCCTTAAAATCTTCAACGTTATATTTAGCTTAAGACTCATCGGGAGTCAGCATTTGACATCGACACGGAAGTCTATCATTTTAGCAAAGGAAGGACTAGTCGCCTCCATTGCAATACTCATTAAAACGCTGAGTCGGGACCCCTTGAGTCCGTCATTGATGGCTACGCGCAAAACAACCCTCTGAATAAAGGAAGGACTAGTTGCCCTCGCGCTATCACTCGAAAAGACGCCGATACGGGAATACCAAGCACTTTGCTCCGGTAAGATTTTTCCCTCAACCACCAACCAAGCATTTCAGCAGCTTCGAGATTTGAATGAATTATACGCTAGCCAGCACCCTTTTAAAACATCGTTTTTATTCCCTTGGCAGATCCTTTTCACCTACTCATCGAGTACTTGCTGAGTCCGATGACCACTAAGTAGGACTCTCAGGTAAACTCTGCTACTTTTGGCACGTTTATTTACCGAGATCACTGCTATTTCGCAGCATTGATCATTATTTCATTTATTTTCACACAGGCTCCTTGTTTTTAAGTCGGCATATACAAGGTGAGGGCTTACATATATACGCTAACCTTGTATTCCATTCAATTCAGTATCATGCAATATTAATATGCTAAATCCTTTCCGTCCCTCATTTTGCTCTTTCTTCCCTTCTCTGTCCCCACAGACTTTATCAATACAAGTGCACAGGTAACTTTATGCTTCATGCAAAGTTTCTTTTTCCATGACACCGGCTTAATAAACCCCACATGCTTAGACTCAGTTCTCTTTGTCATGCAGATTTATATCACTATCCAATCAGGAGAATTTTTCAATACACTTCACCTAGTTTGCGGTAAGATGAATACATTATATAGAGATTCTGCTTCATTTACGGCAGTGCATCAATAGTAATAAGATTCCTTATTCTTTCTTTCTTTTTTCTACACACAGACCCCTGACGAAGGGGCTCGCGCCCCGAAATACATTGGGTGGACATTAAATGTATTGATATCACGATGTATGATATATGTTTGAAGATAGCAATGTATATGTTGGCAAATGAACATGCGCTTTAACAAATGTAACATGAATATGAATGTTATGCTGATCTAAGATAATTTGCTGATGAAAATTAAATAAATGTACTAACGTCTAAATTCAATTAAGTAGTGCGTACTGGTGTCCTGGTTCTTAACCAGGCCAAATTTACTTTATACTCCATAGTTTGCAGGCTACATACCAGCACAGCACACATACCGAACTAACGTTCCACTACACCTAGTTAAAAGAGTGCAGTTGCCCTTCCAAATCCACTGTTAATTCTACTGCAACCACAGGGTACTAGCACCAAGCAGTGAAAAATGTCGTTTGAATCAATAGCGGCCATCACAGACAACAGAGCCAATACCAAAGTTTACACTGTTGAAGATGCCAATCAGATCTACAAATTGATTAAGGAATCCAAAACCTTTGATGCACAAGGAGGAACAATTACACAACAACTGAAGCAACTAGAATATTTAACTCGACGTGAGCTAAACCAGCGATTACACGCAACAACACTCATTCAGTACCATCGAGTTAAGCGTATACCTAGAGGGCTCAGACTAGCAATAAGACCTATGCTGTACAGATTGAACAACAACCAAAAGTTCATGGAAAAATGGTTCGAAATCCTGAACAAGTGTTCCCTGGATTTAATACTTTTACTAGTCGAGGAACTTGCCAAGACTATAGCTGATCTAGAAGAGGAAATACATAACCTTAAACGTGACTTATCAGAAAGAATCGAAGATGACGTATGGGGCAGGACCCTTGAAGATATAAACACACGATTAGATAAATATGGCAAAGAACTTGAAGAGACAAAGTTACGTAAATTCAAACGTGACACCATTGACTATAAATTAAATGAGGCCTACACTTGGGCGGAGGTGTACGCGAAACGACGATTCAACAGCAAGACAAGACAACAACCCACCTCTTCAGATGAAAGTGTAGTCTCAGACAGTGACATAAGCTCAAGAAGGCAACCGGTGATAACCACACAAACACAAAAACCCACAACACAATCCTCTGATTCAGCAAGTGCTGCTACTGGACCACCATCGACTCCTTTTTTAGCAATGGACCCTCCACCAAGCAAACCACCAGAAGCCTCCACAACAACAACTGGAGAAAAAAATCACGAAGAGGACAGGGAAAGGGAAAAACAACGGGAGAAGGACAGAGATTTACTGAAGAAAACCGGACTGAGAAGCCAGACCAAGATCTCATAATCAACATCTCACGCTATACTCTTTCCGACTTTGAAAAAAAGATATTAAACAAAGGCACATCTTTTGTAACCACGTATCACACGAATGCTCTGGAAATGGAGGTAGCACTCTTCAAATTTATGAGAATCTTAAGGCTCAAATATTTTTTCTTAGTTCTGAATCCAGTAACAGACAGCACGGAAACAGACAAACGGTTCAGACCAAAGAGTAACTTCATGCCTCCAACATCCCACAAAACTCTCGACACATTCGAAACTCTAGTGAAAGCGGATATGAACAGGATTCAACTCAAAAGGAAAAGCAGAAACCTCACTAGAGCAGAATACAGTGCCCTCCAAAGACTGGCGAACAACAGGGACTTAATATTCCAAAGAGCTGATAAAGGAGGCGCGCTAGTTCTAATGGATACAACTTTTTACACACAAAAAGGAGATGAACATGTTAATGATATTGAAACATACACCAGACTGGAGCAAGACCCCACCATGAACATGTCTCAGAATCTAGATAACATTCTAGACAAAGCGGAGGAATATAACTGGATTGACAATTCAACGAAACGATACCTTCAGCAACCTTTTCCACGCAGACCAAAAATATACTTTCTACCGAAAGTTCACAAGAGCCTAGAAAACCCCCCCTTTAGGCCAATCGTATCAGGTTGCTCCTCGATCTTCGAAAATCTTGGCATCTTCATAGATGCACACATGCAACCGTTCATGCAAAAATGGACCACATACATAGAGGACACATCAGACTTCTTGAGAAGCTTAACTGAAATCACAAAAGTGAACAACGAAAATTGGACATTATGCTCCATTGATGTAACCTCGCTTTATACATCAATTCCCCACAAGCAAGGGTTAGAAGCGATGGAATGGGCACTACTAAGATCAGAAATACCGGATGAATTGAAATATTTCATACTGCAACTACTTGAATTCTGCCTTTTAAACAGCTACTTTGTATGGAAAGAAAATTTCTACATTCAACAAACAGGTACGGCTATGGGATTCCCAGGAGCCTGCGTCTACGCGAATATCTTTATGGCGAAATTCGAGCTGGACTTCATACTAGAAGATCCCACATGGCAAGCTGGACTAGTCTACTATAAGCGCTATATTGATGATATTTTCATCGTATGGAGACACACATCTACAGAACTATTACGGAATATCAAGAGCCTAAATCTGGCCAACCCACGAATACAATTCACCCACAGTATCAGTGACACGGCACTCCCTTTCTTGGACGTTCTTGTTGAACTCCAAAATGGATCGATCCAAACCAAACTATTTAAGAAAGAAACGGACAGAAATACGGCACTGCTTTATGAGAGCTTTCATCCAACCAACCTCATAAATAATCTCCCAATTTCTCAATTTATGAGAATCAAAAGAATATCATCCAATGAGAAGGAATGCGAGAAAAGTCTCGAACAGCAAAGACATAGATATTTGGACAGGGGTTACCCTGAAAAGCTGCTAGAAGGCCATTTGGAGAAAGTTAAAAGTATGCCCAGAAAGAATTTACTGCAAAAAAAGATCAAAACAGACAACCAAAGAACGGTATTCGTGTCTAAATACTCATCTGTGTCAAAAGACATACAAAGAATTATCTCCAAAAGATGGGAAATCATAACAGCCGAAAAAGATTTCGCAACACTTTTCCACGACAAACCACTGTTCGCATACAAAAGATCGCAGAACCTAAAAGAACTACTGAACAAGGCCACCAACGACGACATGACATCAAAAAGAATACATAAAGGAACCCAGAAATGTTACAATTGTAAAAATTGTAACAATGTAATTCCAGGAGATATTTTGCTGCATCCACGCACGGGCGAAAAGATAAAACTGAGACACACAACCAACTGTAACTCAGAGCATGTGGTTTATTCTATAAAATGTCCATGTGGACTGTTATATGTTGGTAAAACAGACAGAAAATTAAAGATCAGATTGACGGAACATAAAAGCCGTATCCGTAACAAGAATCTGACTGCTCCCCTGGCTAAACATTGGAACGAAGCTGGACACTCCATCGCCCAACTAAGATTCCAAATTATTGAAATGGTTCCCCAAAAGTTGGGTACTGACAACGCTAAAGCTCTAATTCAAAGAGAAACATTCTGGATCCGTAGGCTTCAAACCCTCATCCCAAACGGACTGAATGACAAGTTAGATCTTATATGTTTCCTATAGGTATTCTAAACCGCAAACTATCTCAATCCCTTTCAGAATACCCACTCTTCAACCAAATATTGGAACCCATGGCACACATCACACCACTCATCGAATAAGATTCACTACCCCATCTCTTGTCCCGCATTAATATACACTTGAATACATCTGATCCTTCATACTCTCTCTATCACACTCTACACAGCAATTCCTTGTTACAAAATTAAGCCATAAAGGATGTGGAATGCATCCTATTCGTAGAATGTAAATAGGCAGGAATGCTTTCATATATTTGGAATAATAACATTGTTCACAGCGAGATATATGATGTCTACACGCTAGAGGTGAAAAGATTTGATATTCTGGAATAACTAGAACCTCCCCATACGTTCTACAACCTAACTTTTCTTCTATCTTCCACTTTTTATGTTTTCCTTATCTTCATTCATCATATCATATAAATCTCGCACTTGTTGAGCTTTAAATTATCCCATTCATTTCACATATGGTACTTTCAGCGCTAAAACACCACTCCAAGATGGCGACTATCGCCATTTACACCCCTGCACAAATAGTAGACTTGCTAGACAAGGACTTTCACAAGCAGCTCACTCCATAGCGTGTTTTTGGTATTCTCCCTTATCCTTAAAATCTTCAACGTTATATTTAGCTTAAGACTCATCGGGAGTCAGCATTTGACATCGACACGGAAGTCTATCATTTTAGCAAAGGAAGGACTAGTCGCCTCCATTGCAATACTCATTAAAACGCTGAGTCGGGACCCCTTGAGTCCGTCATTGATGGCTACGCGCAAAACAACCCTCTGAATAAAGGAAGGACTAGTTGCCCTCGCGCTATCACTCGAAAAGACGCCGATACGGGAATACCAAGCACTTTGCTCCGGTAAGATTTTTCCCTCAACCACCAACCAAGCATTTCAGCAGCTTCGAGATTTGAATGAATTATACGCTAGCCAGCACCCTTTTAAAACATCATTTTTATTCCCTTGGCAGATCCTTTTCACCTACTCCTCGAGTACTTGCTGAGTCCGATGTCCACTAAGTAGGACTCTCAGGTAAACTCTGCTACTTTTGGCACGTTTATTTACCGAGATCACTGCTATTTCGCAGCATTGATCATTCTTTCATTTATTTTCACACAGGCTCCTTGTTTTTAAGTCGGCATATACAAGGTGAGGGCTTACATATATACGCTAACCTTGTATTCCATTCAATTCAGTATCATGCAATATTAATATGCTAAATCCTTTCCGTCCCTCATTTTGCTCTTTCTTCCCTTCTCTGTCCCCACAGACTTTATCAATACAAGTGCACAGGTAACTTTATGCTTCATGCAAAGTTTCTTTTTCCATGACACCGGCTTAATAAACCCCACATGCTTAGACTCAGTTCTCTTTGTCATGCAGATTTATACCACTATCCAATCAGGAGAATTTTTCAATACACTTCACCTAGTTTGCGGTAAGATGAATACATTATATAGAGATTCTGTTTCATTTACGGCAGTGCATCAATAGTAATAAGATTCCTTATTCTTTCTTTTTTCTTTCTTTTTTCTACACACAGACCCCTGACGAAGGGGCTCGCGCCCCGAAATGCATTGGGTGGACACTAAATGTATTGATATCACGATGTATGATATATGTTTGAAGATAGCAATGTATATGTTGGCAAATGAACATGCGCTTTAACAAATGTAACATGAATATGAATGTTATGCTGATCTAAGATAATTTGCTGATGAAAATTAAATAAATGTACTAACGTCTAAATTCAATTAAGTAGTGCGTACTGGTGTCCTGGTTCTTAACCAGGCCAAATTTACTTTACTTGCCTACAGGCATATTTTAGTTGAGGGGAACGGTCATGAGCTACTATAGATTGACACGCCACAGTGCACTTTGATATCTACGCTAAAACGTTAGTCATCATCAGCAGCAAAATAGATTATCTGGACATTCTAGTATTATACTTCTGTTTTTCCAGTAACACTCATACATAATATGTATTTATGCCCCTTGATATATTTCATATTTTGTACCTGAAATTCTTTTATGCTTGAAAGGTATTTAGTAATTGTTGACATTTTCTCTATGTTTAATAATTTTAGGTCACATGATGTTTTAACCTGTTGCACTGTCACTTTAAAAATGCACAGAATTTGTGTTCCGTCATGTCATGTGAACAAGGCTCATCAGAGCCAAAACGCGTTATGGCGACAAGCGGAGTAAATTAACTTGAGCACTTACTTTGGGTCTGTGTCTGTCTTTTAATACGAATTACCCTGATATGGAAGAAAAGATATATATATATATATATATATATATATATATATATATATATATATATATATATATATATATATATATATATTTCCAACACACAGTTTCCATCTGTGAACTGCTCCGCAAATAAGGACACTCCAGCCCAGTTTCTCGGTCTCCGCTTTTTAGTTTATTTCCTGCACGCACACACAGTCAACAAGCAAACGCGTTTCGGCGTTGCCGCCTTCGTCAGTGCTCGCCAACAGAGCCATTTTTTGCGTTTAAATAAAGTTAACATTCAAAACATCACATGTTAAAAATTATAAACATAAAAGAGGCACACAAATTCATTCGCGTTTGGCAGCCATCTTTGAATGGTTAATTCACCATTTACAATCTAGTATTCTGCTAAGGATAAGGATAATAGATTTCAAGAATCTCAATGACGTATCTCCTGTTTTCACTTTATCTATCAGAAGTTCCTCCCTTGGGCGTGCGTCACTCCTTCTCTCTGCCTCATCTAAAACCCCTCTGAAATAGCCTCTTTTCTCAAATCTTTTTCTGGACTCTTTTTTGGCCTTTATATACTCTTGTTCTGTGGAGCAGTTCCGCTTGATGCGCAGGAACTCCCCCAGCGGTATGTTGTTTACTACAGACCGGGGGTGGCAGCTTCCGGCATACAAGATCGTGTTGCCGGTGGTCGGCTTCCTATACAGGGATGTTTGTATTTTGCTATCCTGTATGTAGACCCTTAAGTCTAGATAGAAGACCTCCTCTTTGCTTTTTTCTGACGCATTCTGAATTAAGAATGCGTGAGTAAGCCCATTCAGGGCTGGATACATGAGATAACATCCCATTACTAGGCAAGGTAATGTAGTCAAACATACAGCAGATATAGACAACGATCAATACTAATAAATGGTTGAATAAAAGATGTAACCGATAGAAATTAAATAAAACCGCGCTGTAAACAATAATGCAATTCTAGATAATGAGGTGAAATCCTTAGCAGAATACTAGATTGTAAATGGTGAATTAACCATTCAAAGATGGCTGCCAAACGCGAATGAATTTGTGTGCCTCTTTTATGTTTATAATTTTTAACATGTGATGTTTTGAATGTTAACTTTATTTAAACGCAAAAAATGGCTCTGTTGCCGAGCACTGACGAAGGCGGCAACGCCGAAACGCGTTTGCTTGTTGACTGTGTGTGCACGCAGGAAATAAACTAAAAAGCGGAGACCGAGAAACTGGGCTGGAGTGTCCTTATTTGCGGAGCAGTTCACAGATGGAAACTGTGTGTTGGAAATATGTTACGCGCCCCACCGTGCGTTAAGGAGGCACCCGGTGTAAAGCGGAGCGGCAGGAGGTGGATGTGAGTTACGAATTGTAAATACCGCCGGCCCCACCAGAACGAAGCGACGTGCCAGGAAAACGCCGCTCGCATTTGTGGAGAATGGAAAAGGAAAAAACAGAGGATTCACCGGCAACGCGTGTACTAAGCTCAAGGAGGCTTCCGAGGGTGGAGGAAACGCGGAGTTGGTGAGTGACAACAACTCCATTATTTTGACTCTGGTAAACCCCGCATAGCCCTAGGAATTGAGTTCTCTGCGGTGCTTTCTGAATATAGCGCGCACACCTGAGAGATGTTTACGGATGGTGAAAGGGAGGAAGCAGCAGGCAGTCTGTTTGATCTAAAGACAATTGTGAAAAGCAAGGAAAAATTAAAAGAAAAGACTGTACCAGGTACCTTGAAAAATCTATTTTTCACATTAGAAAAAACGTATGAGAAGGAGATTCGAAAGTGGTGGGAGGCCACAAGTCTTCAGAAGTACCTGGAGGTCGGGAGAGTCCCGAGGGGGCTAAGAATATTCATAGTTCCCTCCTACGAGAGTCCCAATAAAGAACTTCTTGAAGAATGGTCAGAGTTCATGAAGGGAACAACACATCAAATGCTGAAAATCCTCGTCAAACACGCATGGAGTGATAGAACTAAACTCCAGGAAGAAATCAAGGAGATTGAGAGAAAAATAAGTGAGGACAAGGATACAAAGAAAAGTGAAGAATTACACAAGCTGATGAAACAGCGGCTAATAGATTATGAGAACACCATAAAGAGGAGGAAACAGGAGAAGTTTATACGAGATGAGAAAGATTACGCGAATGGTCGCATTCTAACGTTTGCAAAAAAATATGACGCATCACAGCTGAACTTACAGCAGGCCAAGAAACAATTGCAAACTCCCACTGAGTTAAGCACTGAAGAATCGGAAATATCCGAAGACGAATCTGCCCAGCAGCGGAAACAGCAGGATACTAGAACCGCAGGGAGAAACAATGCCACGACAGAAGAGGTGCCATCTACCTCAAGCGATTCGGTTTTTTACGAATACGAGGTGATGCGAGGTCTAAGACAGAGACCCGCACCACGAACCCATCCACCTGCAGCCGCAAGAGGAAGACAAGGAGGGGCAAAAAAGGCAGAAGTGGGCCGTTCCACCCCGATAATGACCCGCAGCAGACGGGGGGGCAGATGGTAGCAAAGAACGGAAACGCAAGGGAAGAAACCGAACAAACAATCATCAATCTGTCGGATAGAGTGCTGACAGAAAAGGAAAGCAATATACTTCGACTGGGACTAACCTTTTGCCCAACCCCAGCATTTGACTACACACAAGCACGAATTGACCTCTTCAAATTTGTACGAAAAGTCAAATTGATGAAGATATTTAAACTCCATCCTAAAGGGCCGGCAACTATAACCACCAATGGAGAAGAGAACATGGATCCATTGGTTGGTACTGACATTGAAACACTGATCACAGTACAAGGACTACTCGAAGGAACTGAATCTCAGGAAGATCCTAGGGAAGCATTGACACAATTCCTGGAGGAAGGGGGAATTGCACAAAAAGGCTGCAAGAGCAGCATGAAAATCAAGTCGAAATTCAACCCAAAAGGAACACACGATGCAATAGACACTTTCCAGGAAGTGGTCATCGAGGGATTGAAGGACTTACAGAAAAAGAAGTTCAATGGTGCTAAAAGGAATTTCAACAAATTAGAGTGGGATATGATAAACGATCTCCGGGATGACGAGAGAATTGTCATCAAACCCAGTGATAAAGGGGGAAATATTGTGCTACTTAACAAACAGCAATATGAGGATGAGGCTTTCTGCCAATTGAAGAAACCTGAACACTATGCTCCAATAAAAAGAGAACAATATGTTGAGAGCATAACAAGATTTCATTCATTAATTGCTGATTGGAAAGATAAGGGCATCCTAGATCCAAAGGATTGGGCAAATCTGAAGAATGAACATCCACAATTGGCCACATTTTATCACTTGCCAAAAGTGCATAAAAGCAAGATCTGGCCACCCGGGAGACCAATAGTATCAGCAATAGACAGCCTACTGGAGAAAACTTCGATATATATAGATACCTTTATAGCACCATTGGTAAAGGATCTGAGTTCCTATCTGAGGGACACACAGGACTTTCTGAGAACCATACAAGGTGTGATGTGGGAAGAGGACTTACTATTGATCACACTAGACATTACAAGCCTCTACACATCAATTAGACACGATGATGGTTTGGAAGCATTGAACTTTTTCTTGCAAAGGAGGGAATTGAAATACAGGACACACAACCACATGATTGTTGCATTAACAGAATTCTGCTTGAAAAATAATATTTTTCTGTTCTCAGGCCAGCTATACTTACAACTACAGGGGACCGCGATGGGCACGTGCTTCGCCCCCAGCTACGCAAATTTATTTGTGGGCTGGTGGGAGGAGCACGTGGCCTGGGCGGGCCGAATGAGAAATGGGTGGAAAAAATCTCCCTGTGGACCCGCTACATTGATGATCTTTTCATCGTGTGGCGGGGATCGCAGGATGTAGCCGAACAATATATCAGAAGCCTCAATGAGAACAATCTCAATTTGAGATTTACTAGCAACATAAGCAAAGAGGAGGTCTTCTATCTAGACTTAAGGGTCTACATACAGGATAGCAAAATACAAACATCCCTGTATAGGAAGCCGACCGCCGGCAACACGATCTTGCATGCCGGAAGCTGCCACCCCCGGTCTGTAGTAAACAACATACCGCTGGGGGAGTTCCTGCGCATCAAGCAGAACTGCTCCACAGAACAAGAGTATATAAAGGCCAAAAAAGAGTCCAGAAAAAGATTTGAGAAAAGAGGCTATTTCAGAGGGGTTTTAGATGAGGCAGAGAGAAGGAGTGACGCACGCCCAAGGGAGGAACTTCTGATAGATAAAGTGAAAACAGGAGATACGTCATTGAGATTGATAACTAACTTTAATGACAAATCATCAGAGGTATTCCAAATCCTACGCAGGAATTGGAACACACTCAAATCCGATGGCACAGTGGGGAAATCACTATCTGACTATCCACTTGTAACATATCGCAGAAGTCACTCATTGAAAGACCATCTAGTGAATAGCCACTATGAGAGTAAGAAGAAGAGGAAAGCCCCTGCATTGGGTTTTTACCCATGCATGAAATGCAAAGCCTGCAGAAATTCCCACAAAGTGAAAGAGTATGAGGTACCGGGAAGGGGTCAAAAGAAACAAATCTCTAAACTGTTAAACTGCAATTCAGAGTTTACGTTTTATTGTCTGATATGCCCATGTGGAAAGAAGTATGTGGGTAGTACCATAAAACAGACTAAGTTGAGGGTACTCGAGCATATGAGGGCCATCAACTTGAAAGATCAGGCGTACCCAGTGGCTCGCCACTATGAAAAAGAACACCAAAGCAATAACAACCTGCTATCCTTTTTCATACTAGATCAGCTGGTGAGAACAGAAAGAGGAGGAGACTGGGTTAGAAAGTTAAGAACGTTGGAGTCCCGCTACATTATTATGTTGCAGACCAAGAACCCGACAGGCCTGAACAACGAAGAGGAGATGTGGGTACACCTATAGAATTGGGTATAATTATGCCATAAACTGTCAAGAACCCCCCGTACTGATCACTCACTTATGATTGATTTTTAGAAATTATGACACTGCATGCTGCCCCCACCATCCCATGAAAAGGTATCCCTCTAGGACAATGGAGAGAATGATTAGCCCATCCAGGGCAGAATATGAATCAGGATACCCTGAGGCACATTCTTTGAATTGTTTTCTGACGCATTCTGAATTAAGAATGCGTGAGTAAGCCCATTCAGGGCTGGATACATGAGATAACATCCCATTACTAGGCAAGGTAATGTAGTCAAACATACAGCAGATATAGACAACGATCAATACTAATAAATGGTTGAATAAAAGATGTAACCGATAGAAATTAAATAAAACCGCGCTGTAAATAATAATGCAATTCTAGATAATGAGGTGAAATCCTTAGCAGAATACTAGATTGTAAATGGGGAATTAACCATTCAAAGATGGCTGCCAAACGCGAATGAATTTGTGTGCCTCTTTTATGTTTATAATTTTTAACATGTGATGTTTTGAATGTTAACTTTATTTAAATGCAAAAAATGGCTCTGTTGGCGAGCACTGACGAAGGCGGCAACGCCGAAACGCGTTTGCTTGTTGACTGTGTGTGCGCGCAGGAAATAAACTAAAAAGCGGAGACCGAGAAACTGGGCTGGAGTGTCCTTATTTGCGGAGCAGTTCACAGATGGAAACTGTGTGTTGGAAATATGTTACGTGCCCCACCGTGCGTTAAGGAGGCACCCGGTGTAAAGCGGAGCGGCAGGAGGTGGATGTGAGTTACGAAATATATATATATATATATATATATATATATATATATATATATATATATATATATATATATATATATATATATATATATATATATACAAAAAAGAAGGAGAGAACTCTGGGACTCTGGGTAGTTCTCAGGTTTAGGTGGAAAGCAGCTCCTGTTGGAGCACTCTCAACACCAGCGACACTCTAGATCTGCTCACCTCAAATGTCTGTTTTTCTATCAAAGTTTTTAAGCATAGGATTAGCACAGTGCTATCCACGCCGAGATAGAAAAGGACAAAGTCTTTTGCCATTTATACAGCAAAGTCTTTAAGCATAGGACTAATACAGTGCTGTCGTTGCCATGCTGTAAAATTACATAAGCCATTTATCACTCCAGGCACAATATTACAGCTTTGAATTGGTAAAATACCAACTCAAGCCAACCTGAAATGAGTAAAAGCATATGAACACCAACTCCAGTTCCCATCTAGGTCCGGGACACCAACACAAGGACTCCAGTTTTTATTATAAGAGATTCTCTTTTATTTTCAGTTCTTTTCGGTAACGCATTTCGCCTGTTTCCACAGGTTTGCTCACACCAACAGCGCTGTCGGCATTTTCATGTTTTTAAAATCACAGACTCCCGATCACGTGTGTCGCTGTCTCCATAGCCATGGAAGACAGACTGCTTCCCCCATCATGTTTAATACATATTCAAAACAAATTTACTGTGTATAATCGATTTAAACATATCAAATTCAAGTTTTTAGAGTTTAACAATATGTACCTGACATTTATAAGAATTATAAACATTTGCATGACAGTCTTATTTTGCGTCAATTTTTCTCATTAATTCTATTATATTTGACTGGCCAATTTTAGACAAGTGTCTTCTTCAGCCTATGTCCGATAGACATTCTTCACAATATGAGAAAATTGTGCAAATCTTCACATAAATAATTCATATATCATTTACATTTTTCTAAAAGCACCATATTCAAATTCATAGGTATTTTTAATAGGATTTACACTATACACAACCTCTAAAAATAAATTCTTCTAATATGCATTTCAGCAATTTGTTCAATCAGGATTGAATTGTAATACTCCATGCATTATAGGCTCTCTGCATCCTTGGTTCTACCCGGTCAGTTCATAACAGTAAAACCTAGAAATTAATCATTTAAGTCAAAATGGTTCAATGGTCATGTTTAAGGTGCCAGTGCACTGTGCAAAAGACAATGTGCAAAATTTGCAATGTGCAAAGTACAATGTGCAAATTCAGGCCATACAGTGCATCAGATAACAAAGCAGTGCAAATATTATTTAAAGTGCAAGTGCTTTGGCAGTAATGACTTTTAAATTATCTTGGTTGCACCTTGTTTCAGCCAGTAGATTTTTAAATGAAGTGCAAGTGCATGTCTGACATTAAAAACCTAAAAATCCAAATGCTGAACTGCAACGTACCAGTATTACTGCATACTGAAATCTAAATCAAAAGACACACAATTGATGGACGGAATGCAGAACAAATGAAAACATGCACCCCCAGTCAAGAGATCTGGGTGAAATCCATCATTATTTTGCTCACCATGCCACCCCAGTTTAGACCTGGCCATATGCAAATCAGGCTTGACCCTGTGCCTCATGGGAACAGTCCAGCCCGAACTGCCAAACCAGGTCCTCCTCGGACCGGAAACAAGCATCTTAGGATACGTTTCAGGGTTTCACCCCTCTTCAGCCAGATAGCTTGATTCCAGTGGCAGAGTGAGCTCAGGACCCACGTCATACTTAGTAAGAGAAAGCAAAAGACACACACTTTATGGGCAGGATGCAGAACAAATCAAAACATTCACCTCCGTCAAGAGATCTGGGTTAGATCCATCATACTTTTGCTCACCATTCCACCCCAGTTTAGACCTGGCCATATGCAAATCAGTCTTGACCCTGTGCCCCTGTGTCCCATGGACAATCCACCCCACAGCCCTGGGAACAGCCAGCTCCCTAGGGCTTTGCTCATAATAAGCGGGGCATGCGCCCATCCCTTGAGCCCCGGAGTTCACTACCACCCAGGGGCTTTTAAATAGAACATGCGTGGGGGCTCCTGCCCCCCACGCTGTCCTGGGCACTGCCACCTCCCTGGGGCATCCTTAAATGTATGTGGGGGCCCGCTGGCCCCCCAAAGCCCTGGGGACCACCACCTTCCCGGGGCTTAAATATTAATAAAGAAAGTGTGGGGGGCTCCTGCCCCTCCCCACACTGCCCCAGGGACCACCACCTCCCTGGGGCATCTGTAATTATGTGAAGAGGCCTCGTGGGCCCCCCAAGCCCAGGGACCATCACCTCTTTGGGGCCTAAGTATAAATTTAGAAAGTGTGGGGGTCTCCTGCCCCTCCCCACACTTCCCTGGTCAACCAACACCTCCCCAGGGCAAACTTTAATCATGGCTGGTGTTCTTTTGCGGATCCCCTGCCCTGGGGACAACCACCACCCCAGGGAATTTCATACAAAGGAAGGGGGCAAAGCGGCCCCTCTCCTAGAGCCCTCTATGGCCCTGGGGACCACTATCTCCTAGGGCCAGCTCTAGCAATGTCCTGGGGTGCCCACCCCCGGGGCATTGCTGTTTGCAATTGCAGGGCGGGAGCATTGCTCCCGCCCTGTCATTGCAAACTTTAGCTTTGCTTCGTGGAAGTGATAGCAGGAAACCTGTTCTAGCTTCCACGAAGCAAAGCAGAATTGCCTTTGGACAAGGGGAGCTGCATGTCAGCACCCCCCCTTGTCCAAAAGCAATGACGACTCATGCCGGAGGCGGGGAGCTGGCAGGGATCGTGGGTGCATTGGTGCTCCCCCCATTGTCCCCAATGCTGAGGCCAGGCCCTCGGGGGTGGGGTCCCCAGGGCCAGAAGCAGCCCAGGGAAGGGGGGCCCTCCAAAAAAATAAATTTAAAAACAATTAAAGTGCCAAGGGGATGGGGCCCTTGGGGCCAATAATGGCTTCGGGAGGGGGCTGGGCGGCCCCACTCATTAAAAATAAGATTACAAAAATAAATATGACTTCATCTCCCAACCAAGAGCAGGCCAGGAGGCACATTTGCAGAGGGGTATAGAAAGGGGGTGTGGCCTGTGTCCATCTGTCAGTAATCCCAATATCTGGGGCATACTGGAGGTATCAGGTAGGATAGTTTGCCCCTAAGAACCACTAGCAATGGAGTGGACTTGAATCCCCATCCAAGAGCGCGCCAAGGAGTGGGTTTCCAGAGTTGAGGGGAAAGGGGGCGTGGTCTGCTATGAGAAGTTTATAATCTTGCTGTGTGGAACTTACTGGAGGTAATAGGAGGGGTAGTTGGCCCCAAGGTTGTCCTTGGGGGGCAACTACCACTCCTGTTACCTCCACTAAGTCCCATACAGTTAGATTGCTAAGCGGTCCACTGAGGCTACGCTCACCTTTCACCACCACTCTACAAACGTGCCATCTGGCACAGTACTGGTTGGGGAATAAAGTCCACTTTACTTCCGAGGGACTTTTGGGGGCCAAGAAGCCCTCCAGGTACTGCCTGCAAGTCCTACGCAGAGGAATTCCTGAGCGCTGGCTGGAAGTCCAGCCCCCTTTCTCTACCTCCCCGCAAACACCACTACTAGTTAAAAAAGCATTTGCAATGTAATAAGTTTCACATTTGTTAGAGTTATGGTAGTTGGTAATTGGTAGTGTTTTACTAATGTTTCGTAGAGTGGAGAAGATGTAGGTTGTGAATTATGTGGTATGATGTGCAGTGAAATTATGTGCCTAGACATTGAGTATGAATTTGATGTGGATAGAAATTATGTGGTATTTAGTGTATTGGAATTATGTATTATGTAGAGTAATTATGTGGTATGTTAGTCTGAGTTGTGGAGTGGTAACCTCAGGTATAGTCTTCCTCATTTCCATAGAAGCTAAACTATAAACTCAATGAGACAAAAAAAGAAGGAACCACTGAGGAGCACTTCTGGACCTAGTCAGAGGCATGATCAGGGCCACTGGAATTATGCGACGGTTTGGCAGCACCAACTTTTGCAAAATTATACATTTCCTCATTTGCCACATTATCCGTCATCTGCTGCATAGTTTACAGAGTTGAACAAATAAAAAAATTGTTTCTAGCTCAAACTGTTCAAACGCTACGAAAAATACAGCAATAGGTGTTACAGCGTGGTTAAAGGCCCTTTGCAAACCTAGAATGGTCACCTGTTTCTTATTGCTAATTTTGGGTGTTAAATTGGTACTAATAGTGTCTAAACCCCTCTTGCCTCTTTCTACTCATCTCTTCTACTTTCTGTACCTCTCTTGCCTCTTTCAACACCTCTATTGCCTCTTGCTTCTTCCTGTACCCCTCTTGACTTGTTCTGGACCCCTGTTCCCACTTTCTGCACCTCTCATGCCTATTTATGTACCTCTCTTGCCTCTTTCTGCACTTTTCCTGCCTCTTTCTGCATCCCTCCTGCCTCTTTCTGCACCTCTGTTGCTTCTTTCTGCACTTCTCTTGCTTCTTTCTGCACCTGTGTTGCTTCTTTCTGCAACCCTCCTCCTGCTTTCTGCACCTCTCTTGCCTCAGCCTGCCTACCTTTTCCTTCTTTATGCACTGCTTTTGCCTGTTTCTGAAACTGTCTTGCCTCTTTCTGCAGTTCTCTTGCCTCTTTCTGCAGTTCTCTTGCCTCCTTCTGTACCTCTCTTGCCTCTTTCAACACTCCTCTTGACTGTTACTGCACCTCTCCTGCCTCTTTCTGCACCTCGCTTGCCTCTTTCTGCAGCTGTTTTGCCTCTTCCTATACCTCTCTTCTGTCTTCCTGCACCACTCATGCCTCTTTCTGTACCTCTGTTGCTTCTTTCTGCATCTCGTGTGTCTCTTTCTGTACCCTTTGTGCGAGTTTTACCACCTCTGTTGCTTCTTTCTGCAGCTCCCTTCCTTATTTCTGCCCCCCTTCTGCTTCTTTCTGTACACCTTTTGCCTCTTTGTGCACCTCTCCTAACCCTTTCTGCATCCCTCTGGGCTCTTTTTGTAAATCTGTTGGTTCTTTCTGCACCTCTTTTGCTGATGTTGGAGTGCTTGCTCCCAGCATTTTACTCCCCACAGGAGGGTGCAGCAGGTACACCACATTTCCGGATGATTACTGGTGCGTACCTGTGGCAGGGGGTGGGTTTGGGTGAAATTACTGCTGGTTTGCGCCCACGGCCTATGACAGGAGGCAGGTGCAGGGGTAAATAGAATGATCCTTAAAACAATTTTTCTTTGTGTGAGCATATGACAGACAGTGCAGTGAAGAAAAAAATCTAATTAATGAAAATAAATGATTGCTGCTGTATTTCTCGAGTTTATGAGAAATCGCATGGAAGGCAAGAAGGCACAGCAGTAACTTGAAATAATCCATACAAAACACTGTGCATATGTACTACAATCATCCCCAAGCACATTACATTAATAAAACAAAAAGGCCCCTACTATCAATGTCCCTAGAAAATGGCTTTGAAAAGTGCAAGAAAAGGAACAATCGCTACATAAAAGGGCCATAATGGCACATGGCTACCAAGGATGAAGGTATGGACAACAAAGAATACATGCAGGCCTATGGCAAAAGCTAAGCACACTGACTACAAAATGCTTACCTCCCACATGGCCACCAATGCAAAGGCATGGACAACAAAGAAATAAGACTTGCAGGCCTATGGCAAAAGCAAAGCACACTTGACTACAAAATGGTGACTGGCCACATGGCCACCAAGAGCAAAGGCATGGACAACAAAGAACACATGTTGGCTTCACATGCTGGCTTATGGCAAAAGCAAAGCACACTGATTACAAAATGACTGTCGGCTACATGGCCACCAAAGACAAAGGCATGGACAACAATGAACCCATACAAGCTGGTGGACACAAGCACACTGACTAAGCAAAACAAAATGGCTACCCTGCCACTACACAAATAATGGCCACTTGGCTATAATAGAGGAGGCATGGTAAACAAAGAAGAAAACACTACCATTATTTCAGTAATGCCAAAAACAAAAATTATCTGTCAACTTTAAAAATTCAACAACCAAAAACATCTCAAGAAATAAAAATCACAATCCCAAAATACTTTGCAGAAAAGAGAAAAATATAAAAAGAATCATTTTGCATTTAATCCAAGGCTATCACTAAATCAATTGTTACCACAAACACAGTTATTTAATATAGCCCAATGCCTATAATACAAGAATATGGATAAAAGCACATTTAAAAGTTTTAAAACCAGCCCACCGGCAAACATGTGCCAACTTTTTACCTTAAAAAACCAGCCACAATAAATTTAAAAACGGGAGAAAAAGCACAATGTTAAACATAATACTGGTGCATGCCTTTCATCAAACAAAAAAACTGATCCAAAGTTCTTTAACTTGATTTATCGATTCCTGAAAAAATGTCCTAAAAATAGAGGCAGCAGAGAGTGCAGACCAAGAAGAGATTGATCCTTTCCCCTCAAAAATCCAAATGAAAAGCGACCAAGGGATAGTCAAATCTCTGGGAGGAGCCTTCTGGGTAGGAAAAGTAAGTTGGGGTCTCTGTGGCACTTCCTTCCTGTTGTTAAAGAAAAGTCAAATAAAAACTTTGGTGAACGCTAAATAAAAGTACATGAAAAATCCGTTTGGGTAGAATAGTTACTAAAAAATCCAATTTCGAGTTGATGTTGTTGCTTTTTGAGTAGAAATCTGCACTAGAAGCCACCTCCTGAACACAACCACATTAGAAAATGGTGTGGATAGCTTCTTAGCAATCAGAAATCGTGCTGGGAGATGACGAATGTTGCTGGCACTCACCATCTTGCTTGCTGGAGTTTATTGGCGGAATTTGGTTGGAACTCCACGGTAAAAGATTAACACAGAGTGACCAAATTCTGCTAACTCCTCAATATTCCTGCCCACCCTAATTGTACATCACTCCATTGTACATCACTTCACTATATGCCTCTTCACAACATACCAATTCACTCTATACTTTTCCACTGTATGGCACTCAATTCTATGCCACTCTACTGTATGCTATTCCACTAAATGCCACTCCACTCTAAGTCACTACACTGTTCACCGGTAGTCAGTCAAAGTCATCTTTATTTGATTATATAATCATAAAAGCACACATATTTAAATACATCTTTTGACAGTTTAATTTTATCATAAAAAACACAATTTATAAACACATAAAAACAAGAAGATTTAAAAATAGCAAAATACACCAACATATCAAAATATCAGACAAGGAGAATAAACATAATATATAGCAGTATAACTAGTCATATTTATACACCAATTGATTATACTGGGTAAGAGTACTCCTTACTTTTATAGCACCACTTATAAAAGACGAGACATCATGACAGATGTAATCAGTCTCAAGGCTACATAAAAGCTTCTAGACTTCCTGGTGCATTATAAAATTCATGATTAAACAATAAAAAACACAAAATAATGTAGAGAGCAAAGAAGTTTGTAATTAAACTCCATCACAATGGCATCTAGGCAGTTCATTAGACCGTGTGCCTCTTTTTGGAATTGCTACCAAGCAATGTGCAATACCTTAATGAAACCAAGTAAGATAAAATCATTTCTGAATATCTATGACCACTACAAGGTAGCCCTGCAATACCCTTTGTAGGGGCCCTTTCAACTAGTTAATTACTTAATTTTTTTGACTTTCTTTGAGTTCCCTCTTGCCTGATCCTTTGTTAGTGTATTTGAATTTTTTCTTGCCATGCTGTAGAATGTTCGCTGGATTCTAAATTTGAAAATCTACATCAGTTACCTTAATTAATCTATTGATGTGCACCAGCCAAGGAAACTCATGACAGTGCTTGAGGGCAAGGCAGTCGTTGATTACTTCTCTGGTTAATTTCATTCCTGGTTTACTCTAGATGTTATGCCAACCAGTGATCACAGTCAGATCAATTTTATCTCACACGTACATTACACCTAGTTCCCTGTGAAAAATAAGGGTAGGAGTTGTACGTGGTACAGCAAGGATCCAGGCCAAAAATAAGTTCTCCTGTAATTGCAGAATATTTTGTTTCCTCGACCCCCAGAGGATTGCTACATAGATGGCTGAAGGTACATATTTGCTACTGTAACTACACTGTACACCACTAAAATTCAGGGGTATTCCACTCTACACCACTCCATTGTATGCTACTCGACTGTATAACAAACCAGTCTACACCACTTACCTCTACACCACTACACTCTATGCTATCCCACTGTACACCACACCACTGTGGAACACTCCACTCTACGTCACTCCACACCATGCTATTACACTGAACGCCACTACAGTCTACCCCTCTAAACTCTAGCCCTCTTCACTCCACAACACTCCTCTGTACGGTATTCCACTCTACAACAGTCCACTCTACACCACACACTTTACACCATCCACTTTAGGCCACTCCAGCCGACGCAATTCCAATGTACCCCACTACACTCTACCTCACTACACTCTACACCACTCAACTATAGGCAGCTATATTATATACCGCTCCATTGTATGTAATTCTAGTCTATGCCTTTCCACCCTAGGACACTTCTCTGTACCCCACTCCAGTCTAATCCACTCCATTGTACATTAGTCCACGGTATGCCACTCTGTGTACACCACACCACTCTAAGCCACTCCATTCTGCACTATTCCACTGTACACCACTACACTGTACCTCACTCAACTCTATGCCAGTCAAATCGAGAACACTCCACTGTACACCACTCCACTCTATGCCACTCCACTGTATAGCACTGAACTCTATGCTATTCCACTGTACACCAATCCATTCTAACAGGCAACTCTACACCACTACACTGTACACCAATCCACTCTACGCTAGTGTATTCCACTCTCATACGACATTCCACTCTATGCTATCCCACTCTATGTCACACCACTCTACATCACTCCACTGTACACCACTCTTACATACAGTATTCCACTGTACTCTACTCCAGGGCATGCCACTGCACTCTATGCCACTCTACTCCACTCCACTCTATGCTTCTCCACTCTAAGCCTCTTCAATCTATGAAACTATTTTCTACACTAGTCCCTCTATGCTTATCCACTCTATGCTATTCCACTCTTACCAGTACACTGTGCACTATCCCACTCTACACCCCTCCATTCTATGCCACCCCACTCTACACCACTCCACTATACTCTATTCCATTGTATGCAACTACACTCCACGACACTTCACTATCTGCTATTTTACTGTATGCCACTCCAGTCTATGCCACTCCAGTCTACACCACTCTATGCTATTGTATTGTACACCACTACACTGTAGCTCACTCCACTGTATGCCTCTCCACTCTTTGCCATTGCACTCTGCTACTCTAGAGTACAATATTACACTCTACCACACTACACTCTACACTACTCTGCTCCTCGCCACTCCATTGTATGCAATTCTACTGTACGCATCTCCGCTCTCTGCCACTTTACTCTATAACACTACATTCTATGCCACTCTGCTCTATACTAATCCATTGTACGTTATTCCAGTGTATGCCACTCCACTCTATTCTACTCCACTTCACTCTACTCCCCTCTATGACACTATACTCTATGACTGTACACTTTACAACACTCTCCTTCACTGTACTGTACCACACTCCACTTAATAACTCTCCCCTTGACGACAGAACATTTTATGATTTCAGAAAAATTCGTTAAAAATAAAAAACTGTTGAAATTCAATGAAAAAAAACAAAGGGTAAACCATTGTTATAGTTAGCAAATCTTTATGTATTCTTTCTATACAAACCAAACTTAAAAAACACAAACATTAGAAATTCTTCAGTTTCAGTTAAACATTAAACATATAATTTACACACCACCTTTAAATTGATATTAGAATGTTTAGTCTTAAGCTGCAAATACAATTCTAAGTACCCAATAAATTACATTTCTAAACTTTTAATTTGGAATTCATGCAAAACCTTCAAATTATTATAACTTGTGCACCTCCATTCCATACAGTGTATTCAACTCAGTGGCTACAGTACATTAACTATTTTAGTAGCTGATCTATTTTTCTGTTTAGAAAGTGTTTATTTACACCTTGTATGTCTTATTTATTCACACAGATACAGTGCTATTCACTAATCACCCTTCATGTTCATGTGTTTTACTTTGAAGTCATAACGTCAGGTTTAATGACTTTTGTGCATGAGTTTAATCTTGTGCACAAATAGGCTTTCTTACAGATGCAACCAAAATGCAGCCCTTTTCTCAAAAGTATATGCTATGCATTATTTTGCTGTCTCTACCTATGACGTTTACTGCTAAACATGGAAACCTCATCCGCTGACTCTTCTTTGAGGGTATAGCTTAACTCTGTTATGCAATATGTTCTGCAAAGAGATCATGATCCCTGCTTCCCTATTGGTGTGGCTCATGATGTTGCCTATTTGTGATATTTCCTTTTAATGCCAGTTGAGGGGAATCAACACAGAAACACTCAACTATTGCCAAACACTTCTCCAAATATAAGCCAGACCTATTGACTTTGTGATTTCTTGTTTGTTATATTTCTTGTTTTTATACTTCAACTATTATCCTTCTGGCTGCCGCATTCGAAGAATAAAATGAACTGAGATATTCTATCCACAATATCATCCTCAATAAGGTCCACTCATAGTAGAAATTGATCTGTGAGTGATAAGCCAAAAAGCCCTAAAACAGAAATCAGCCAGCTTCAGTTTTTGCATCAATCCTCCAAAGTCTACTTTAGCAACACCTTGTATGTGCAAAAATCATTTTGTGATTCTGGGCAAATCACTTAATCTCCCCATGCCTAACAAAAATGAATGTGTCCTCATGTAATGCAACTGGTGCTTTGTAAAGCGCTCTGATACCAGTTTCGGGTCAAGTTTGCGCTATATAAAACTCTGTAAAAAAACAATTTAATCTAGTATTGTTTGCTATAAATACTGTTTGAAAGAAAACACTTCTCCGGACCCTGACTAAACCAACACTGCAACCGAATTAAACTCACAATACAACCATCAATGAAAATGTTTGCATGGTAATGCAAAACAGCTTGCAGTGTACGCTGTACATATGGAAAGGGAAGACCACTCGGTCCCCCCGAACGTATGGATGGGTGCCCCGATCCCCCTGGGAAACCATTTTGGGCGGGGGCGTGGTTCGGCTGGTATGCCCAAAGCGGCGTAGCCGGAGCACGCCCTTCCCGCCCAGAAGGGGTTGTCCTAGACACCCGCCCGGAAGACCGCGCCCATTGGGCGTACCTGAGGAGGGTCCCCGCAATCCCGCAGATGGATAAATAGAGTGGGAATCCAAGAAGCGTTCTCTTGTTCCAGTGCTCTGAAGGCTGCACCACTCGTTGCTCGTGAGCCCTCGATGGGACAAGCGGCAATTTTGAGAACTTGTAATCTTGTAATCTTGTTGTTTCTCTTGTTGTTTCTCTTTCAGTACCAGGAGTGTGAAGATTCTGGGACCTCGTGGATCGACTAGAGCTGTGTAAACGAAGCTATGGCCGGCAAAAAAGTGGGAAAGAGCTCCGAGCTGGAGAAGGTACTGCGCACCTTGTCGAACCGAATGGCGATCATGGACCGAAAACTGGGTAAAGTAGATTCGATCGGTCGAGGTTTGGCCGAGGTTAAAAAGCAGTTAGCGGCCCAGAACAACCCCTCAGGCCGTCCTAAGAAGGTGATAGGCCCGGCCTTGCCGGGAGTTGGCCCTGAGGGTAGGGGGAAGCGTATTAAGAAGAGGGCGGTTTCCGGGGAGGACCCGGTTCCGGAGGTGCCCCCAGCCGCCCCCATCACACCGGCGGACAGCCCGGTACCGAGTCCGGATATAGGTTTACCGATCCCTGTTGTAATTACCCCGGTTAATGATGATCAGATGCCCCCAGAACTGGCTCTTCAGTTAGCGGCAGTGTTGCCCTGGCTTAAAAAGAAAGCAGCGGGGGCAGTGGCTGCGGGGATCTGGCCGAGGAAGCTAGATTAATAATCGAGCAGTTACGGCAGTCGAGAGAAGCCGGGACGGCGAATGTTCCTTCTGTTTCCCCACAGGTGACGCCAGGAGTAACTACGGTTGGCCGGGAAAAAACAGCAGACATTGCGGTTGAACCCGGTAAGAACCCATTGCCAATGGTGGGGGAAAGTTCAGTGCCTTCAAGGCGCGAGAGGGTGGCACAGCACATCCCAGCGGCCACGAAGGAAATGATATGGGGGACAAGTATGTTAATATGTTTTCATTATTGACCGACCATCGTGAGATGGAATACGCAAAGACCCAGAAAGATTTATGGCACCCCAGCGTATGGCGGGCCAAGATGGCGGAATTTAGGGTCGACAAGACCGTAGCGAACTGGGTGAAGGCCTTCTCTATATTTTTTTTTTTTTTTATATTTTTTATTTATTTTCTGGCAGAGGTATTACATACAAGGGTATAACGAAATGAGGAATCCAACATAATTCTTTACAAAAAACAACCATTGTACATTTTAAATCCAATTATCAATTGGTGACCATAGCTTCCGACCAAAGGTCTTCTTTTTGAGTCCTTTCAGTTTGTAAACTGCTTTATCCAATCTATAAACATTTAGCAGCTTTCCCAACCATAACTCAAAAGTTGGTGGGTCTACATCCAGCCATCTAGAAGTGATACAGGCTCGATAAATAGACATTCCCATAAACATAAAATGTTCTTGATCTATAGTTAGGTTCCGAGAGGGAAAATAAACACCAAAAATAATAATAGTAGGATGGAGCATAATCCGCACATGTAACACATTAGTCAAAAACTTTTCAATCTTTTCTATATAAACGGCCAGTTTAGAGCAACTATAAAACATGTGAATTGAGTCGGCGGCTAAGGTTCCACAACGGCTACAATTAATACCTTTTAGAGCTTTCCATTTTACCAGTTTTGCAGGCGTGTAGTACAGATCTAAGGTGGACATAAAATGTTGACTCTTAAGAGAGCTATTAATTAGTGTCTTATTACTCATCTCGAACACTTTTACCAAATCAATTCCTTCGATACAAAGCTTTCTCTGCCATTTCAGGGTATGATGATCAAGATCGTTCTGCACCCTATTGTTCATTAACTGGTAAATAATACCAATGCGGCTATTCTTCCTAGAACCTTCTAAGATATCAATAGTTTCCATAGTATCGGTAAGTAACACATTTTTTTTTTCCAGGAAGCTACGAATCTGTAGATATTTAAAAAAATCATTCTTAGATAAACCAAATGTCTCTTGTAATTTAAAAAAGGACATAAGGGACCCATTTTGATACAATTGACCCAGTAAATGAATCTGTTTCACATGCCATCGGTAGATTACCATATCTTGGAAGATTACGGATAATAACTTATTATCAGACAAAGGTGTATAATAATTCAATTTTGGGATTATACGTAGGGTTTTGTTCATTTGCCTCCAAATTAAAAATGCAGCAAGGACCACCTTAAACTTTGTTTTTTTATAGTAACTGGGTTCGATGACTTTCAGCAGGCATTGCCGCGCATGGGTACCTAGAAGCATTTCAAAGATAGAGGGTGCAATGGCTGGTTCTGATACATAATCATGAAAAAGCAATACCCGAAAGGTTTTCAAAGCAATAGCCCAGTAATACATTCTAAAGTTCGGGAGCCCAAGACCACCACAATCTAATGGAAGAGTACACCATTTTAAGGATCTTCTAGCGCGGTGGTACCCCCACAGGAACCTAGACACCATTCTATCTATTCTATTGAAAAGGGACATGGAAAAAAATAAAGGAATGGTACGAAAAAAATACAAAAATTTTGGAAAAATCATCATCTTGATAACGTTGGTTCGTCCAAATAATGACAAATGTAAATTGTTAAATCTTTCTAGCGTTCTATTAGCAGATATGAGTAAGGGGTCTAAGTTTAATGCAACAATATCCTCAACCTTAGGAGAAAGAGTAACACCAAGATATGAACCAGTAGCATTTAATGGGATATCAGTGGGTTTACCCTTTTCCGAATGTATAATCTGGGTTTTTGTAATGTTTAGCTTATAGCCAGAAACTTTCCCAAACTCACTGGCAAGATCAATTATTGTGGGTAACGCAGAGGAGACATCAGAAGTGACAATAGCCACATCATCTGCATACGCTAAAACTTTATGGTCAACTTCGAAGAGACGGACAGATGGAATATTAGGTTCCAGAATAAGTCTACTCAAGTAAGGTTCTAAATATAACGCAAATAAGAGCGGGGAACAAGGGCAACCTTGTCTGGTCCCTCTAGTGATAGGGAAAGGTCTCGAATGGTCAATACCTAATCTAATTATACCCTTGGGTCCAAAGTAAAGTGAGCGCACCGCTAAAATGAATTGTGGGGGAAACCCTTTCGCTTCTAACACAGTCCAAAGGAATCCCCAGTCCACTCTATCAAACGCTTTTTCAGCATCGAGTAAGATAACCCCGACTGGGGATTCCTTTGCCTGTGCCCAATCTAAAAGTGTGATGACACGCTTAACGTGATCAGTAGTATCTCTACCTCTGATAAAACCATGTTGAATATGAGAGACCAGACTGGACATTACCTGATTTAGTCTATTTGCAAGAATTTTAGAATAAATCTTACTGTCTGCCGTAATAAGAGATATAGGTCGATATGAGCCTAAATCTTTTGAGTCCTTGTTCTTCTTTAAAAACACCACTATGATAGCGGTGGACCAGGAGTCAGGTGGTTTCCCTTGAAATGCTGAATTAAAAATCTTTACAAATTCTGGTTTCAGCATATGTCTGAATGTCCGGTAAAATTCAAGAGGTATCTGATCAAATCCCATGGCTTTGCCTGCCGCGAGACTCAAAATAGCATGATCAATCTCATCACTGCTTATTGGACGGCTGAATAATTCAATCTCTCCAGACCCCAATAGTAGTTGGTTGGTACTATGAAGATAATTTACAGGATTTAGAGTCTTATCTACTTCATTGTTGAAGTCATTATACAATGTTTTATAGAACTCCAAAAACGATTCTAAAATTCCTTCCCTGCGTTCGTGATAATGACCATTCATGTCATTAACACCCTGAATTTCATTAATAGAAGATTTCTGACGGAGACGTTGTGCTAAGATTGTACCGGTGCGCTCACTATACTCATAGCGTTCAGTTTTGTATTGCTTAAAATCTGATGCTACTTTATCAGCAATATGGGTCCGAAGACCAGAGCGTTCAATTACTAGACGTAGTTGCGCATCTTCTATACCTATGTTATTCTTACATGCGGACGCGAGATCCATCTCAGCTAGCCTGATCTTGTTTAGCCTCTCCTTAAATTCTGTTTGTATTTTTTTCCTCTTAAAGTTTGCAAAGCTAATCGTTTCTCCGCGTACGATTGATTTAAAAGCATCCCAAACCACTGGTGGGGAGGCCGTGTCGTTATTTGTTAGAAAGTAGTCATTAATAATAGTCGCCATAAATTGCAAATATTCTTCATCTAGTAACAAATTTCTCTGGAATGACCAGGATCTATTTATATTCTGGCGTTCTATAGAAACCTGGATCTCAACAATTATGGGATTAAGGTCTGATATGACTTGGGGTAAAATTTCCATACTAATTGTCTCCAAAAACTGCGCAGAAGTAAAAAAATAATCTAATCGGGCAAATTTCCGATGTGGGCTGGAATAAAAAGTGTATCCAGGATCTTTAAAGTACATTTTATGCCACACATCCACTAGTCCGTTATTCAAAACCAGCTCTCTAAGGGCGCTATAAGTTCTAGGTTTATAACCCGTATATCTCCTTCCTGATTTGATGTTCCAGTCAGCTGGCAAATGGATATTCAAGTCCCCACATATTATAATTGGTTGCGTCCACATAGCTAGTTCTGCATTGATCGTATTAAAAACTTCAGCGTCATCTAAATTTGGCCCATACAAACAACATATAGTAAATTTACACCCGCCAATGATTAGCTCAGCAAGCCTTCTCTATATTTACGGCAGTAATGGGGGAACGTAAGCCTGAAGTGTTGCCCGAGCTATCTTGTTACCAGAATAGGATCATGGATTTTTATAACATGTACGGGGGGAATGAGTGGAAAGGATATGACATGCAATTCCGAAAGTCTAAAGAGTTTGATGTAACTTTGACATGGGATTGCCTCGACACGGTATCGTGGCATAGGCAGCTCTTGCCTGGATCGGCAGGTACGTCCTCGCCGGGCGGGAGCGGGCCTAGGACAGTTCAGCAAAGGCCAGCGCAGCCCTTTCGAACAAACGCCGGTGGGGAATCACAGCCCAAGACCGGCGGAAATGGGGGCAAGCGCGGGGTTTGTTGGGGTTTCAACAGAGGTAACTGTAGCAGACCCCAGGGAACATGTAGGTTCCGGCATGCTTGTGCGGGCTGTGGGAACTCCTCAAACCCGGAGAGTAGCTGTAGATCCAAGAACAGCGGTTCGGGAGGAAAGGGGGGGTCCAAGCAGGAGTGAGGTGAGGCTTGGGAAGGAATCGTCTTCACCCGTCGACATCATGGCTTTGACTCCCTGGTTGAACAAATACCCTGATCATGTATCCGCCGGGATTTTGAGGAATGGTTTCCTATATGGCTTCAACATCCCGGCGGGGAATTTTCGGGGGACCCCCTTTTGTAAAAATCAGCAATCCGTCCAACACAACCCAGCAGTGGCAGCCAGGAAAATTACCAAAGAAGTCAGCTTGAGGCGGGTAGCAGGACCTTTTTCATGCCCGCCGGTGGCTGACTTCGTGTGTTCACCTCTAGGAGTGGTCCCGAAGAAAGACCCAGGGGAGTATAGACTCATTCACAATCTGTCGGCCCTGAGGGGCGCTTCGGTGAATGAAGCCATTGATCCGGATATCTGTTCAGTTCGGTACGCATCGTTTGACTATGCCGTTGCCCTACTGAATCACCTGGGCCCCGGTGCTCTGATGGCGAAATCGGACATCGAATCGGCATTCAGGTTGCTCCCGGTATACCCGCGGGACCAACGCTTGCTAGGATTTACGTTCCAAGAGAAGTACTACATGGATAAATGCATGCCCATGGGTTGCTCAATTTCTTGTGCTTATTTTGAAATGTTCAGCTGCTTTTTAGAATGGGCATTCACTGAGGCCACAGGGCATAGGCAAGTGATGCACTATTTAGATGACTTCCTGTTCCTGGGGCCGGCCGGCAATGCGAAATGTGCACAGGCACTGCAGGACTTCTGCATTCTCATGCAGGAGTTTGGAGTCCCATTGGCACCAGGTAAGATGGTGGGGCCATCTACTTCACTGGAGTTTCTGGGAATTGAGCTTGATTCAGTGGAGGGATGCTTCCGTTTGCCAATGGAGAAGGTGGCCAAGTTCAGGGCTTCCTTAACACAATGCCTGGGCAAAGAAAAAGTGACCCTGCATCAGCTACAACAAACAGTGGGTCAGCTTAACTTTGCCTTGAGAGTAATACCGATGGCTCGCCCATTCTCACGCTCCATTGCACAAGCTATGGTCGGCCTCAAGGAGGGACACCACCGCACGAGACTGTCGGCTGAGGTTCGCCAGGATATGCGCATTTGGTTGGCATTTCTGGCGGACTTCAACGGTCGAGTAGTGTGGAACAAACCCCCAGCATCGTCGGACGAACTGGGTTTGTGGACCGATTCAGCCGGGAGCGTGGGATTCGGCGCCATCTTTGGTAAAAATGTAAATGTAAATGTAAATGTAGGTATACTTATATAGCGCGACCTGTCACCACAAACGGCATCCTGGCGCTTGCCTAGGGAACCCGTCCTGGTATTCCCCTGTGAGAGGCCCCGGCAGGGTATCCACAAGGTGAAAGCCAGGCATCCCGCCGCGAGGAGCAGTTGTGGAGATTAAGCAAGCTATTGCCCAGAGTCGCAGAGCGTGAACCCATGAGTCGAGAAGGCACCGGAGCAAGAATTATCGAGACCGTGGAATTTTTAGCCCAAGACCCGCCGAGGCGGGGAATTGAACCCTGGTCCAGGGCCGATCTCAGCTTCCGGGTCTGCCGCCTCTAACCCCTGAGCCACACTTCTCCAGAAAGTCAGAAAGGCGCTTCGCGGCTGGCAACGCCTGGAGGGTCGCAGACAGGATATGAGGCGCCCGATTGGTTTAGAGAGATTGCCTCGGCTTTTAGCAAAGCTGGATGAGACATGCTCCTCCCCTTCCGAAGCAGTTCTGTTCCGGGCAGCTTTCGCCTTGGCATTTCATGGGGCCATGCGGGTAAGCGAACTCGTGGCGAGGAACAAGAAAGATATGGAGGGAGGCTTATGCAGGGATCACGTGCAAATACGGGGTGATTCGATGCTAATCTCGATAGCCAGGTCCAAGACAGACCAGGAAGCTATGGGGGATAGTGTGGTTGTGCAGCTGGCTCGAGGGTGCCCCACTTGTCCGATAAAGTGTTTAGAGGAATACTTGGCACAGAGGCCGGTGACATGGGGAGGGAGCCTGCTTAGGCACAAGGATGGCACCCCACTGACGAGATTTCAGTTTCAGAGGGTGCTAGCACTTACAATCGCTGCGGCGGGCATGGACCCGTGCGATTTTGGGACCCACTCCTTCAGAATAGGGGCCGCTACTGAGGCTACGGCCCGGGGTCTGGGTGCGGAAGAAGTGAAACAGCTAGGCCGTTGGGCCTTCGAACTGCTTCAAGAGGTATGTGCGATTGCACATGTTGTAAAAGACTGATGAAATGCACTCATGCTTGTTGTCTTTTGTTTGGATTACAGTTTCGCAAGCCTGTGACGCGGGCGGAATTTGGAGTCAACCCATCAACGGGAGACCAGCGGTCGAGGATCACCGTCTGGAGAGCAAGTGGTATGGGTCGTGGGCCACTCATACGTGAGGCGCGCCAGGGACGTATTCATGGCAGGTGACGCGACTCACGCATCTGGGGAATACGGGTTTAGAGTGACCTTCCATGGGAAGGGAGGCCTCTGTTTTGACCAATTTCAATCATTTGTGGAGGGTCTCTTAGGGCGGCAAAGGTCACCACCATCTATAGTCATAGTACACTTGGGGGGCAATGACTTGGTAAGACTGGGAAGACGAGTGTTAGTGGAACACATTTTGTCGGCAGTCAGCTGGTTGGCTAAGATGCTCCCGGGGTGCACAATCGCCTGGTCCCACATGATCCCCAGGAAAGTTTGGCGGGGGGGTTTCTCTGTGTCAGCGTTGAACCACTCGGTAAAGAGGGTCAACAATAAAATTGAGAAACTGTTTCGCTCCGTGCATTTGCATAGCATTCCCCATGGGTGTATTCGGGGTGATCACTTTTATTTGAATGATGGGGTTCACCTGTCCAGGGCGGGGAATGATTTACTCATAGGAGACTTCATAGCATGGCTAAAGGTTTTGAGGAGGCATGACCTTTAGGAGGTGTGGGGGGCCGGATAGTCGGTCAACTATCCGGCCTGTGGCGGTAAGGTCATGATCGGTGAGCAGTAATTTCAAGGTCCCTAGGGGGGCGCCACCCAGAATGGATGGGAGCGCCCGGGGGGAGGCGGCCATTGGCCCCTCCCACGGGTAGGCGGCACCCACTACGGATGGGTCGCCTAGGGGGAGATGGCCATAGGCCCCTCTTAGGGGGGAGACGGCTAGATGCCCCTTCTACGAATTTCCCGGGGGCCGGATATCCGCTCCGGCGGAAGAGAGTGTGGGGAAGGGGGGGAGTCCACGCTGTCCTTCTTACAGATACCTCACACAGGGACTCGGACGACCTTTAAGATGGCATCGAGTGAAAGGGGGCCCCCACGACAAGGTAAGTTACAGTTGGCAACGAGGGTAAAGTCCTCTGCGCATGCGCCACTCGCACCGTGAGGGCGGGAGTTTGGTGGTAGGGATCTGACACCGGTTAAGACCTTGCCGTTGGCCCTTAATGCTAGGATGTACAATTTTAATTTAGAATGTATGCATTTTCAGGATGCTAGACTCGGCTAGGAAACCTTTGTATTAGAGATCTGTTAAGGTTAGCCAAAGAACATGTCTTCATCAAAATGTAATGAAAGTAAAATTGTACATAATTCATGAAACGTTTTAATTTAATGTTTGAAATTTTGTTTCATATTTTAATAAATACGGCCGGGGGGGTAACTCCCCCCCGCCTTCCAAAAGCTCAAACCTGTGTCTGTCTCCTCCCCTTGGGGAATTGGTGTTGGGAGGGGGTGGCGGGCATCCCGGCTT